>NW_020837946.1:86152766-86342052 GCF_003676395.1 Aethalodelphis obliquidens | reverse complement strand
CAATCTTACAAGTGGAGAAACTTGGTCACTTGTATCAACCTCTCCTTTCAATCTTCTTACTGCATGAATTGTTGGTATCAGATTATTACCGCCCTCTGCTTAAAGTAGGTTGGATTTTTCCCTCTTGCTAGAAGAAAAATGAGGAGGCCCCGTAAAAAGAAAAAAAAAAAAAAAAAAAAAAAACAGTACAAAGGGCTTCAATTGTCACTTAATACTATTTTATTAATCTCAAAGTTTTCTACTCATAAATACATGACAGGTCATCCACATTATATCTTGTGTTCTTATTTTTCTTTCTTTCCCTCCTCCTGTTCCTTTTTCTTTAGCTTCCTTTCCTCTTTCATATATTTTTTCTTTCTAAGACAAGTTTGACCTATCTCTGAATACAACAAGAGTGGGTGGAAGGAAGGAGAACTCCTTGGCTGTATCTTACATTTGTAAAGGGACATAAATTTAACTTTATTTTGAAATGAAGTTCTAGAAATCTCCCCAAACAGACAGACGGGGTTGAAAGCCGAAGACATTCAGCATTCAACTTTAGTTTTTCTTTGTGAACATTGAAAGTATGCTTTTTCTGATAAAGTTTAGAAATTCCTGCATTTTGGTACATCTATCCCCAAAAGCTAAGTAGCCCAGGTTTCTCTGAAGCTCTCGGAGACCTTAGCAAAGAGCTGTTTTCAATTCTTTAATTGAAAACAACTTTAATTTATGAAAGCCCCCGACAGCATGTAAGCTATTTCCGTACCCTTATCTCTCCCTCTATACCTTTCAAGCCTGCCCCTTCGTCATCTCATTTGTGGCTCTGTACATCTTATCATGGCTTTTCACTCTGCTCTGCTTTTCAGAGGGACCTGGGAAGAAGTACTTGAGGGTGAAAATATGGACAGAGAGGTATTTGGGAAGAAATCGAGTAAAGGTAGTGCAGCGTTAAGTCTACTAGTGTGTATTTTCATCCTAGAGCCCATGGCTGTTAGACCTTAGTTTTTATTTGTTTTTTCTTCTTTTTAAACAATTGTTTCTCAGAATAGACTCTGTAGAACATGATACCAAAGTACCCTCCTAATGTAAAGTTTTTTTTTTTTTTAGCATTTTCTGCTCAAGATCCCAATAACTTCTTCCAGGCTTCATCTGTCTTTCTCTCTTTTTAATGTTCCATAATGAGGACTGGAGGGAAGGTTTGGAGAGTATGGAATACTGAAGTTAATTTGTAAAAGGTTGCTTGAGTTTCATGATTTCCAACACATGCTCTGTTATAATTTCCAACTTCTAGTAACCCTTTGAATATATAAAGCTTTTACATTTCTTGCAATAGTGGCAGAGATGTATATATTTATACATCAGTGTCTCTTTGACCCTTTTTTTAAAGCAGAGGCAAATTACAAGAAGCTTAAGAGAGAAGCAATAAGTTCTTCACCTACCAGTTTGAGAACTAGTCAGAACAGTTAAACAGTGTCCAAGTGATTTTTCAGTAAATCAGTCAAGGACACTAGAGTAAATCACATTCACCCCCACCAGAGGTACAGAATCAAGTCAAATCCAGTCAGATAACAGAGGCAGGTGGCCCAGAGTGAGTCTGAAATTTACAAAGTAACCTCACATATATTTTCCTCTGACTTTTTCGTTTGTCACCGAGTCATTACCAAAGGAGGCATAGGAGAGGTGAATGTAAGTTATAAGGCTTTGATGTTAGAGCAGATGAATACGTTAAACCTGAGTTCAAGCTAACAGGTTCTTATGACGATAACGAATATCTTAAGGGCCATCTTCCATCAAGCGTTCTTCAGATAAGCTGTTACCAAGCTGCTGTTATTATGTGCTGCCATCCGGTGTCCGTTTTGTAGAATGCAGAGTTTTTGGTCAAGCTGATGCCTGTGTTGAGTTTTCTTTGGTTTTGGGGTTGTTTTGTTTTGCTTTGTTTTTACTTTCTACCTTTACAACTCAGGATTTGTTTTAGGGAAGCTCTCTGAAGTGTCTCACTTGGAGAAATTGTCCCACCAATTTCATTAATTGTAACTAATTGTCCTTATTAGAATTTAGTTCTTCCTCCTTCCTAATTACATTAAGGATCTTTTTCCCCCTTAGATGTGATGTCTTGTGACAAAAAAAATTAAAATAAATAGCCTGCATTTATTGTCCCAGGATATATTTCCTGTACTGAATCACTAGTGTCAATATCAATCCCTTACCTAATTGTTACTTGTAAATTCATGCGGAGACTCTCTCACCTATTCCTGGGACCTCTGACTTACTGAAGTTGGACATTTCCTGACCTATGTATCTTGTTTAGCCCTCAAGTCTGTCCAACAGCTTGGTGTTTATCTCTCTGTGTGGAAAAATAAAAAAGAACTCCCCCAAAGTTAAGATGATGAAGTGCTGATGCATTAATTGGCTCCCATCAATGGATGAAGTTACTTGCTGGCCATCTTGGGAAGGTAGAGATGAAAGGGCTTCCAGGTCAGCATTGCAGAACAGCCCAGGTCAGGCTAAGAAGTGCCCTTGTTCCAAGGAGAAAGATGTTCAAGTAACTCTTTGACAGCACTTGGGTGTCTTCCTCTCTCAGAGTCTATCATGAGGCTCTGCATAGACGTGCCCAATATGACTAAGGGAGAATTGCATGCCACCTGCTCTAGAGACAACTGATACAGCAGAATGAGCATGGCCTTCTAAGTCCAGAAGACTTGGTCTGAATCCCATATTTATGACTTTGATGCCCTTGGGTAGGATGCAACCTCACTAAGCCTCAATTTTTTTATCTGAATGTGGAGGATTTGTTTCTGTGTTTACTGCCTGTCTTCTCTGAGTTAGACATAAATGCCTTGAGGTCTCTGCTATTTGCCTTTATATATTCAGTCCTTGGAATTGTATCTGTCCTGTGGTAGATGCTCAGTAGATACTTGTGACTGTCTTGGGGATTAAATTACTTGACACAAAATGCCAGGTGCCATACCTAGCACAGAGTGAGAACAAATACATGCATAATAGCTTATCTTATTGAAACACATCTGAGAAGTCAGGAAGCCCTCTAGAGAAAGCTCAGGTATTGCCACTAGAATTATAAATTAGAAAAAGATATACTAAACCAGGAATGTTAGATACTTTTAAAACAGTGCTATGAAAGACTTATCAAAACACTTGGGAACTAAGGAATAAATAAGGGAAATGCAAGAAGTAGGTGCTTTTGTAGTCCTTGTTAGTAAATAACAACAAACAGGGCAGGAGTAATCTAGATGTGTGACCCTCCTGAAATTTGAGAACCCATATATTCTTTTACTCAAAAACCTTTGATAAGCACTCACTAAATGTCAGATATTGTGCCGAGGAGCGGAAAAGCTCCAGGAGGTCATGGTGTTCCCCTCTTTGGGGGTACTAGGAAAGTAGAGGGACTTCCTTTCCATTCTGAAAATCGCTTCATCCTCAAAAGGGCTATTTTTAAAGTCCTGCCTAAGCCCTCTAAACTTGAAGGAGTTACTCGCTCTCTGAGTTGAATCTCAATACACCGAAAAACTGTCACCTATAAGGATTTGGTTGCATACAGAAAGCATTAAAGGTACAAGTCAAGGCAAAACCTTGCCAGTTGATCCTATTCATACTCCCTCCAGAGCTGACAGTGCCATCAAAAGGCTTGCTGTGTTAGAGTAACTGGTGAGAAAGCTTTTCTGCTGATATCCTGAGAATTACAAGCAGCACAATGGGGCAAACACATCAAATGGGGAATGGACTTGAAAGATACTGTGAAGAAAATAGCCAAGTCTCTAGACTACTTCATTCAGAGAGGAAGGTTCTGACCTAAGTCATAGGTTAAAAGATATTCCCATTAGGTGAATTCTTAGCCACTCCTAGACTAGAGGCTTTTGAAACACTTTCTGGTTTTAGACTCCCTACTGAGTGCAGGTGAGTCTACTCATCACAAACCAGAATAATCCCCTAGCAGGAAAGAGAAAGAGGTGGTGTCATGGTTAGAAGCACATCCCTGCTTCCGGCTTCTTATGAGGAATTGAAAGACTCATCATGTGACTCCTTTAAATCAGCTCAATTCCCAAGAGAAAAATAGAGCTTGAGAGTGGTGGGCCTTTGACCAATCCTTCTAATTAACATTAGGTAAAACAGTTAATTTGACAGTCCAGATGGCTTATACCTTGTCACAGGCTCTGCACTCTAGCTTTTATAATTTGAGACTTAGGACCCAAACTATGGTGAAATCTGACATTGACAATCTCCTTAACCAAGAAAATAGTATATTGCTCGTTTGGTTCCAGAACACCTCAATAAAGAAATTAAGGCAACAAAGAGAGTCACATGATTTTTTTTGGTTTCCCCTTGCATATAAATTTATGTTTACACTCTACCGTAGTCTGTGAAATGTGCGATAACATTATGTCTAACAAAACAATGTACATACCTTAATTCAAAAATACTGTATTGCTAAAACATGCTAACCATCATCTGAGACTTCAGTGAGTCATAATCTTTTTGCTGGTGGAGCATCTTGCCTTGATGTTGATGACTGCCGACTCCTCAGGGTGGTGAATACTACAGGTTGGGGTGGCTGGGCAGTTTTTGAAAATAAGAAAATAATAAAGTTTACCTCATCAATTGACTCTTTCTTTCACAAACGATTTCTCTGTAGCGTGCAGTGCTGTTTGAAAGCAATTTACTCACAGTAGAACTTCTTTCAAATTGGAGTCAGTCCTCTCAAACCCTGCCCCTGCTCTATCAACTAAATTTATGTAATATTCGAAATCCTTTGGTATCATTTCAACAGTCTTCACAGCAACTTCACCAGAAATAGATTCCATCAGAAGAAACCACTTTCTTTGCTCATCCATAAGAAGCAATTCTTCATTCTTTAAAGTTTTATCATGAGATTGTGGCAATTTAGTCACATCCTCAGGCTCCACTTCTAATTCTAGCCCTCTTGCTATCTCCATCACTTCTGCAGTCACTTCCTCCACTGATGCATTGAACCCCTCAAAGTCATTCATGAGGGTTGGAATCAACTAATTCAGACTCCCGTTAATGTTGATGTTTTGACCTCTTCCCATGAATCAGGAATGTTCTTAATGGCATCAAAAATATTGAATACTTTCCAAAAGGTTTTCAATTTACTTTTCCCATACCCATCAGAGGAATCATGACCTATAGCAGCTATAATGTATTTCTTACATGATAGAACTCCTTGATCCATGGGCTGCAGAATGGATGTTACGTTAGTAGGCATAAAAACAACATTAATTTCATTGTATATCTTCATCAGAGCTCTTGGGTAACCAGGTAATTTGTCAATGAACACTAATATTTTGAAAGGAATCTTTTTTTCTGAGCAGCAAGTCTCAAAAGTGGACTTAAAGTATTCAATAAACCATGTTGCCAAGAGATGTGCTTTCACCCAGGCTTTGTCATCCCATTTATAGAGCACAGGCAGAGTAGATTTAGCGTAATTCTTAAGGATCCTAGGACTTTCAGAATGGTAAAGGAGCTTTGGCTTCAACTTAAAGTCACCAGCTGCATTAACCCCTAACAAGACAGTCTGTCTGTGCTTTGAGGCTTTTGAAGTTGGGCATTGACTTCTCTTCCCTAGCTATGAAAGTCCTAGATGGCATCTTCTTCCAATAGAAGACTATTTTGTCTACATGGAAAATCTCTTGTTTAGTTGTAGTCACCTTCATTAATTATCTTAGCTAGAGCTTCTGGACAACTTGCTGCAGCTTCTACATCAGCATTTGCTGCTTCACCTTGTACTTTGATGTTACTGAGACAGCTTCTTTCCTTAAACCTCATGAACCAACCTCTGCTTGCTTCAGACTTTTCCTCTGCATCTTCCTCATCTCTCTCAGCCTTCACAGAATTGAAGAGCGTTAAAATCTTGCTCTGGATTAGGCTTTGGCTTAAGGGAATGTTGCGTCTGGTTTGATTTCTATCCAAACCACTAAAACTTTCTCCATATCAGCATTAAGACTGTTTTGCTTTTCTATCATTCATGTGTTCACTGGAGTAGCACTTTTAATTTCCTTCGAGAACTTTTCCTTTGCATTCACTTGGCTAACTGCTTGGCACAAGAGGCTTAGCTGTCAGCCTGTTTTGGTTTTTGACCTGCCTTCCTCGCTAAACTTAATCATGACTAGCTTTCAATTTAAAGTGAGAGAGATGCAACTCTTCCTTTCACTTGAACACCTAGAGGCCATTGTAGAGCTACTAATTGGCCTAATTTCAATATTGCTCTGTCTCAGGGAATAGGGAGGCCTGAGGAGAGGAAGAGAGATGGGGAAAGGCCAGTCGGTGGAGCAGTCAGAACACACATAACACTTATGGATTAAGTTAGCTGTCTTATATGGGCATGGTTCACGGTGCCCCAAAACAATTACAATAGTGACATCAAGATCACTGATCACAGATCACCATAACAAATATAATAATAATGTAAAAGTTTTAAATACTGCGAGAATTACCAATATGTGACACCGAGACATGAAGTGAACAAACACTGTTGGAAAATTTGCGCCAGTAGACTTGAAGGCAAGGTTCAGTTTGTAAAAAAACACAATATCTGTGAAGCACAATAAAATGATGTATGCCTATACTCTTTAATCTTTAAAAAGAAACCCACAACATAAATTAGTGAACAGATTTTAGGCTTCAGAATCGGAGAAACTGAGTTTGACTCTAAGTGTATGGCCTTAAGTAAGTTACCTAAACACTCTGAACTTTGTTTTCCATATTAGTAAATGGACAGATTAGTACCTTCATCTTTTTTGCGAAGCTAAATCTCCAGTAGACAAGCAAACTTATACTAGGTACTCAAAATAATTTATGCTAATTATTATTTTAAAAGAGATCATGAAAAACTGAATTAAAAATGGAGCCTCTAAAACATTGAAAAACAGCATTCTATTTTTCTTTTTGAAATGAAATTATCTTAAATTGGAAAAATCTTCACTTGTATTCATAAAGACATTGTTTGTAGTTTATAAGATCAAAAAGAAATTTACTGTATGTAAAGTGCCAGAACAATTCATATTACTAAGGTTCCAATACCTGCAGTTCTTACCCTATTCAGCTTGTTCATCAGATTCACCTAAGAGGGAATATTTCACAGCAGTTCAAAGTTCTAACTGTGAACCATGAGGTAATCGAATTTCATGCAGCTTCAGTTCTAACCAGTTCCAGTTCCAAGTTTAAGAAAGGGAAGAGTAATGCCACCACATTGTATAAACGATCAACATCTGAAAAAGATCAAATCAGAACCATTTACTCAGGGCTTGCTATAGACAGGAAGCAAATAAGGTATAGAGTATCTCTTGCCAGGAGATGAAAAATATAGTGGGAAATACAACAGGCAGGTTAAATATAGGTTCCCTCATGCCTGGGGGTGTCCCATTCTCCTTGGTTACATATGGTCAAAGTAAGGGGTGGAGATAAAAAAGATGCCCAGTCTAGAACAGCAGTCCCACCAATGTTTACTCTATCTTGGGCCATCTAATATTATGACCTGCATAAGAAGAAGGCTACAGGTGTTGCAATTCATCTTGCTGCTACTGTTACCTAAAACGAGAAATGGGAACTAAGGCAAGGGAAGAAAAAGGTCTATGTGGTTTTCATTTTTCCTCCATCTTTTTCATCATTTGATTGAAAAAGTGACTATTTGAAGACAAGTGGGTCCAAGAACATAGTGTTCATATTTGCATGGTGGAAAATACACATTGTGTTTGTTTTGTTTCTGTTTATCCAGTTTTTTTTCTTTTTAACACAGTGATGTATCATTAGGAAAGCTTCAGGCATGTAAGAGCAGCCTAATCTTGTAAATATTAACTTTACTGAATCACATCTGTCCTTTAAATCAAGCCCCTAGAGACTATGAGGCAAGTGGAACTAAATTACACAAAGATCTCAAATGGTCATTTAAAATGTATCTTTGTGTAGTTTTCTATGGATCAGAGTAGTCTTTTTGTAAACTTTTTTAAAAAATCACTTTTGTAAAATGAATTCAGCTATTCTGAACTGAGTGTTAAACCAAAGCAAACTGCAGCAATATGATGTAATAGAAACTTATGTATACTAATCTCCTTAATCTTTTACCATCTAAAACATTTGTCTTTCTTTATGACACAAATATATACACATCTGCGTATTGAAGTAATACATGTTCAATGAAAAGGAAAATCAAAAGCTATGGTTTCACTCTCTGATTTAACTATTGTTATATCCAGCTTTTTATTTTTTACCCCCATGCCTAAGTTTAATCATTGACTCAACAAATACATATTTATTGCCTACTCTGTCCAAGGCACTGTTGCTTGTCACTGGGGGTATCTCTGTAAGGATGAAATGTTTTCTGTCGATTTGGAGCTTTTTATTTAATGGGGGAGAGAGAGAAGTGAAATTTACAAAAAAAAATTTTTAAATTTATCCTAAGTTCTATGTGAGGAAGTCATGGAAGACATATTTGAGGACATAATATTTGAACTTCGATGAATGGGAATTGATAATCAGAAGGGGCTGGGATGGGTGAGGACAATCATAGGTAAATAGCACAGCATGGTCTTATGAACTACATATTATATTATGGTCTGCATTAAAATCTTCCCACATCAGGATTCTGCTAAGCACAGGGTTCATTAGTCCATTGTATGACTTCATTATATGCAATTTACATAACCTATCTCATTTTTTGATATTTTAGATGCAGAATTAAGAAATGGTGCACTTCCTTCTTATGTACAGAGCCTTAACTTATGAGATGATTTCTTTAGGATAAATTTAACTTCATAGTAATGGGCTTGTTCAATCAAAAGATATACACATTTAAAAATATTTTTTAAAAAACATATTGCCAAATTCACTCCTGAAAAGTTCTTTCCACTCCCACCAAAACTGTATGGGAGAATCCATTTCTCCATACTCTCAGTAAACCTTGGTATTATTCCTTCTAATTTTTGCCAATTTGATTGGCAAAAAAGTAAAAAGCATTTGACTCCCTTTATTTGCATTGAGTTTCAACATTGAAAAATATTGTGAACTAGGCAGGCAAATTAGCTGATTAGTTTTGCAGACTCTGATGTATACTAAACCAATGAAGAGATATAACGATGAAGGACAAGGTTCTGATTTCTATTTTTACTTTGCTGTTTTTGGTTTGCTGCAGAAACATAGACTTTTTATGGAGTGGAAGACATGGATACACGAGGTTGGATTTTTGATAGCTGAAAAAGATTTGGGGAAGATCTACAAATGATGAAACTTTTACTATAAATGCCATGATATATAAAAATTACAGAATATTTTTATTATTTTTTTAATCTAAATTCCATACCACCTGTAGATTTTAATAAAGAAAAGATTATTAGGAATTCTGGTTAAAAATAAAGTTAGTCTCTACTTATTCCAAATGTTGCTCATACAATACCTGTGAATGATTTCTTCAAGTGATAGTGCTTTTTTGCTTTTTTCTCTCCTAAGGAAAAACTGGTCTACTTCCTGGATTGTTCTTTCTAGTCGAAAAATTGAATTTTACAAAGAATCCAAGCAGCAGGCTCTGTCTAATATGGTGGGTAGTTCTCTGTTTCTACTATTATCATGTTTACAGAAATATCGTTGAATTAAAAGTTTGGTTTCAACAGAAATCACACTAAAGCCTCCAAGCTATCAACATCTGAAAGCAGATGGAGGAAAATGACTCAATAAACTTTTAATCAGATGAAGGGAAAATAGAACTTAGTGTTTGTTTTATTAAGTGGTGCATTTGGAGAATAATCACAAAATGAGATGAATGGCAAGCAGCTCTCTAGTAATGGGAAGGTAACACTTTAAATTAAGGTGCCATTTATAAATGCTTTATTCTTATTTATGAAATGATCACTAAATGCAGCTACTTGCTCAAATAATGTAGTATAAAGTATGTTATAAAATGCATTAGTAATAAATACTTAACGGATGAGACTATGGAAAGCTGTTTTAAAGAATATTATAAGGCATAAATCGTATTAAACCATGTATGTGCATCTTTAATACATGAATTTAAGTTGTTATCTAGCATGCTATAAAGTGCTTCACACATTAATAAATAATAATAAACTGTTTATAAATGATACCTTAATATAGGGTGTTACCAATGAGGAAACACTCTAAGTTAACAGTGATTTTTTATCTTAGTCTAACTGTGACATTCACTGCATCCAGCTAACCTTTCTGAACAGTTCTATGACTCCATCTAATGGAACTAATACAATTTCTGTATCCAATAGTTATTACAAAGTGAAATTTGTAGGGCTTCTTGATTTGTACCTGGAGGAGGGCATCATATATGCCCACAGAGATTTGACAGTGATAGTAGGAGCAATTCTGAGCTAGTTACTGGGGCAATTCAAGCTCAAAACCTTGCTGCCCAAACACCAGAGCTGCCACACGATGTTGGAGACAGTGGGCAAGCAGCATATCTGACAGCCTCCTGAGTAGGAAGGACTCTGGGCAGGAACCAACCTGCCATACCCCAACGGCCTGATGGGCAGCAGGGAAAAGGGGTCTCCTGGCAGGAATTAACCACAATGAACTAATTTGTATTTGGCAGGTAATAAAACGATGGAAGATTCTTTGCTTTCCAGCCACTAGTCGTGTTTGCTATGTAATCCTCTTTAAATAGGAAATAGAAAATCATTTGCTAGGAGATTTTTTTTTTTTTTTTAAAGGAGAAGATTTTAGTAAGAACAAAAGGTAGCATTTGGCTTGCTCCTGTTAATTGCAATAGCCTTTATCCCCAAGTAGCTTGCTGATTTTGGAGTCTCGGTGCAGTCCAATCTGTAAACTAATTATGAATAAATTAAAAATATATCTCAGTCCTTTGTATTTTTAATTTAAACTGCCTCAGAAATTTGTTTTAGGGTTTTGTTTTGTTTTTATTTTTTGGCTACAGTAATGTTGAGATAATCTTTTTAAGAAAAATAAGGTATCCCTAAAGGCTAGGTACAAAACAACTCCCATCCACCCACGGGTCCTTTGTCTTCCCTTTGAATGAGTTCTAAAGGGGAAATCAGGAAGGGAGGAAAGTCACTTGCCTTGATGAATTTGGCTGCTGAGAAGATGATCTTCATCCTGCTGGGTGAGAAGAATTCCATTGGAGCAGAGTTTATGTGAATGTGCTGGGATAATGGGAGAGATTAGATTCCAAGTTAAAGCATTTGGTTTATTTTTATTTTATTATTTTAGTCTCCTCATACCAGGAGATAGTTATCAGGTGCTTAATTTTGTACAGGTGGAAGAAACTCCCCCTTACTGTAGGCAAACTTTGCAAGTCAGCTCACTAATTGCATGCCTCTAGTTCAAGCTTCAGAACTGTTGTAAATTGATGATAGATTTTACTTTTAGAGGAAATTTGTTAACCCCCTTTTTTTTTTTTTTTTTGGCAGTCCCTATTTATTACTTCTAGTCCCATTTTCAGTGCTCTTATGGTTTCTCCCAGACACTCATTGTCTTCAAAGCAAATTCTGGGCAGGAACTAACTGTATTTTGTGGTAGTAGGGGAAAGAATTGCAGATTCCTGTTTGTACTGCATGGATTGTCTTGCTAGTCAAGTTCTTGGATACATTTCTAACCAAATATTAAAGGCCTGGTGGGATAGCCCACATTTACCAATTCCAGTCTCAGAGAAATGATATGATGATTACCAGGCCTTGATGAAAGATACTGTGGTTTTATTTTGAAAGAGATTTATGCTCAAGTTTCTGAATTTCTCTTGTGCCCCCTTACACATGTCCTGGTATTACTGTTCATTGTACTTCTGGGAAAGTCTGTCCTTTTCTCCAAGGGGGTCTGTAGAAGCTGCCTAAGTGAGTGCAAAATGTGGCTTAAAAGAGTAAATGGCATTTTAATCTGTACAGGAATGATCTTTGAATGTTAATGCAGTGGTGAGACAAAGCAGCAGAGTAGCTAGGAGAAGGGCTTTGAAGTTCAACCATAGGGAGCTTTATTCTAGTTTTGCCACTTAGGAGCTGACAAACTTATTCAACTGCTTTGAGCTTCAGAATCCTCATCTGTAAAGTGGAGATAGTAATATTTGCCAAGAGAATTAGTAAGGAATAAAATTAGTTAATAAAATAAAAATATGCATAGTAGCCATAAAATAATTATTATATTCTAATATACTCCATTAAAATATAAATATACTGTATTCTATAGTACATAATATAGGGTATAATATAATTATAACTTATCATTATACTATCTTAGTTTTGCACTTGAATTGATTCACACGTGCGTAGAAGAAAAGGTATATTAATTCAAGGAATACCAGCGTGTACTGTCTCCAAAAAAAGAAATATGTATCCATAGGCAGCATAAAATATTGTGTCTGAGCACTGAATAATTCTGAAAATGAAGCCATTTCTCCATTTGGGGTTCTAGATGTAATATCCTGCTTATCCATATATATTTTCCTGGGACCCTCATCTTCCTTCATTGTCTCTTAACCTTACTGCTTTCACATTTAATACAGAATGTCACACGGTGTTGTGCCTGATCCCACATTCCATGTTTGACTATATTTCTTTCTCACTGAAATTCTTTCAGTTCATAACCAAGTTACATTTTTATCAAAAGCAGCCTCCCCCTGAAAAGAAACACAGTCACTTTGCTGGTGTGTGTAAATCAGAGATTCATAGGCTCTGGGTCCTCAGTGACCTATTCAAGGAAAAGAAGGACTGACCTATTCTGTTTTTCTTTTTTAATGACATTAAAGAGTAAAGTACTGCCTACTACTACTGTCACTTTCTAACAGAAAGGACATTGTATAATACCCCAATCCTAAATCTAGGTGGGATAAAACCTCAAAATTAAAGACAGTCTTTACCAAGAGAGGAAACCATCTCCCTCCTACGTCTACATACATTGTCTCTGTTTTGTTCACTTCACCTCAGACCAGAGAAAGTTTGGTCCAGACTGGCTGGCCCTCCTGTGAAAAGGAGCATTGGAAAACCACTGGTGTCCTTAGTTCCGGATTTTCTGGATTATAAAGGAAAGGACAGTGTTCTTATTCTGTATTCTGATTTGTAACTCACTTTAAAATTTTAAAATATTGTCACTGGAAAATAACAGAAACCATTTTTAGTAAAATGTATAAAACATGTATGTATATTTTAACAGTTATAATCAAACTTCTACATAACCACCACCCAGGGCAAGATGCACACCCTGCCAGCCCTCCAGAAGCCCCACCCCTGCCTATTGTCTGTATGTCATCACAGCCTCTTCCCTTGCCACAGACTTAAATGGCATTTTAGTCATTATTTTATCACCCTTTATTATTTTCCCACCTATATCTGTAGCCCTTAAAAATATAGTATACTTTGTCTGCTTTTGAATTTATAAAATGGAATCACAGCATGTGTTTCTTTTGTTTCTTGCTTCTTTCTCTAAATATCAATATGTCCTGCTTTTTCCTTCCTTTCATTTTGTTTTAATCATTTCATATTTTTCTTTACTGTTTTAGGAGTGATACACTTGGTGTTCTGTTAGTGACTTGCCTAGAATTATAACTTATTGAAGACTAAAGCTATTCAAATATTACTTTAGAATAGTTTTAATTCACTTATCACCTTTCCAATGTATATGCTATTTCTGTCTGTATTTTAATTCTTTTTTAACACCACTAGACATTATTTATTCTCTTTTATAGAATCAATATTGATTTTTATTTGCCCAATATTTGCCATGTTCCTTGTTATTTATATATTCCTGTATCTTAGACCTTCCCTCTAGGATTATTTTTTCTTCTATTTGAAGTATATTCTGAGAAATTCCTGTAGTAAGGGTCTTGTCGTGACAATCTGTCTCAGCATCTGCTTGTTTCAAATGTCTCTATTTCTCCATCATTTTGGAAATATATATTCTCTCTGGATATAGAATTTTGAGTTGGCAGTAATACTCTTTTGGCACATCAAAGATATCATTCCACTGTTTTCTGTCACCCATTATTGTTATCAAGAAGTTACCTGTTAATCTAACCACTGTTCTTTGGTCCCTCATAATATTTTCTCATTACCTTTGTGTTTCCACTGTTTCACTGTGATGCATCCAGGTGTCAATATCTTTTTATTTTCCCTGCCTGGATTGTTGGGCCTCTTGAAATTGATTATAACTGTCATTAATGTATTTTACAAATTTCCAAGCTATTATCTTCTCAGATGTAGCTTCTTTTACATTTTCTCTCTTATTTTCTTCTAAGCCCCTAGTTAAACCTATGTTAAATTTTCTCACTCTATCCTCCACATGTTTTATATTCTTCTTTCTTTCTGTCTTTCTGAACTGCATTCCAAATAACTTATCTTGATTTATCTTCTAATTTAACTCAGTCTCCCTTTGTGATAAACATTATTTTTATTTCAATTATTATAATTTTTATTTCTAGAAGTTTGTTTCTTTTTTAAATTTACTATGTCATTTGTTGTAGGTTTTTTTCCTGAATGTTAAAGACTCTCTTTTATTTTGTGAAAATTAGAAGGCATAGTTTTTTTATATTCTGTGTCTTGTGATTCTAGCATCTGAAGTCTACATCAGGCTGTTTCTACTGGTTCTCACTCATGTTGCTTTGTTTCCTTGTGTGTCTGCTTATCTTTGACTGTGTGCTAATCATTGTTATTGAACTATCATGGGAGGTTCTCTGAGGCCTGGAATAAATGTGTCCTACTCCAGAGTGTTTTGTATTTTTCTAAATTGTCTGGGGGCACTTCCAGTGATTGATTAGATCAATTTAACAGTTTAAAATTTTTGAGTTATGTGTACATAAAAGGAGGGCTACAGCTGTGCTACACTTTATCAGGGACAGAATTATTGTTCACTCCTTCTTCTCTTAACATTGTTCATCTACAAAGGCGGTCTTCTTTATAATCCCTTGGGATTGGAGAAAGGGAACAAGTTGAATATTGGTTCTCCTTTATCCTTTTATAATGCCCTCAGGAAAGATGCAGTTATTTTGATTTGATATTCTGCTTTTCTCTGTGGGTTCAGATTCTCACCTCCAAAAAATATTTACCCTGGATGTTCCCACTATCTTTTCAGCCTTTCAATTCTTTTAAGGTTAATTTTAAAAAGAAATATTTTATCCAGCATTTTTCATTGTTTGCAGTGGGAGAGTTGATCCAAATAGCATAGTTTCTCATTACAATCTACCTCACTTTCATTTAAATATGCATTTGGTTAATCAAGTTAGTGCTATTTATATAAGCCTTGGTGGGAAAAGACTTCATAAGAATATGTATTGAAATCCTACAATGAACAGCTTGCTCGTTAGGGCTACATATAAGGCATAGAGATATAATCAAGATATAGTCTTTGCTTTATAGCATCTCTGCCAAAAAAATAGGATGAGATGAAATAAGAAACATAGGAGAGTGTTTTTTTTGTTTTGTTTTTTTTGTTTTGTTTTTTTTTTTAACATTTAAAGGAGGGACAGCTCACATCTGTGAAAGATTTGAATTAGGCCTTGAAGGATGGTTATAATTTCAATATGTGGAGATTTGTGGGCAGGGAAAATTCCAGTGGAGTAAAAAAATATGAACAATGGCATGAAACTGAAAATGGGCAAGGTCTGTGTGCTGAAAAGAGAAATGAATTTTTTAGTTCGGCTGGAAAATAGGATAAAAGAAAAGGATTGAGAAGAATGCCATGGGCTGAGATTTGCTACCAGGGTCAACTCTTTAATAAGGTGTGTCAGTAATTCTCCAGACATCTTCACCCTAGAATAATCTCTCGTGGCTCTTCTTTTAACAACTACATGCTGAACAGCAGTATGACCCAGGTGTTGCTTGTCTTAAAAAGACCAGTACTATCACAGGAAAAAGGCAAGAGAGGAGATGATTCTTCTAACTGCAACTCATTTAGTCCAAGAGCAAAAACTTTTGCCTCAAAAGCAGCTACAGTATTATTTGATTCATCTAGTGGCAGAGAAGTCCTAAAGAAACAAGAGTTGTCAGTTTGAATTATCCTCTGAGGCCTTGAATCATACCCCTTGCATTTTTCAGGTACACTTACCTATTTCAGTACCAGCATAGTATTTCAGTTGGCTCCAGCAATTCACTTGCAACTTTTCTCCTGGGTATGGGCTATACTTTGTGATTTTAGAGCATCTGCTTGTTATGGAGTAGACCCTGGACTATAGCTATGGGATGTGGCAAATATGCACTCCTGGTTAAAAAAAACAAAATTGATGGATTGCCTCATGGGGAAGAAGCTGTGTAATTTAGAGAACCCATTCATTTATTGATTGATGAACTATTAACAGCTCCTAACAGGTGTCACACAATGTGTTGTTAAACCTTAGAGATATCCAGGTGAATAATATATGATCCCTGCTGTCAAGGTGCTTATAGTCCGGTAGGGGAAACAGAATCATATGTAGGTTTATTATAATAGAACATGACTAACATGATAAAGGTATATAAGAAAACATGCTGGGGAACCATAGGTTTAGCTACAGGTAGCTCTTTCCCAAGGAAATTGTTGTTGCAAGTAATGGTCAGCTTATGTATTTCTCCATTAGTTCATTCTGGAAATATCACTTAGGGTCCTTGATATTAAGCCACTGTGCTAGGTATTAGGAAAGACACAAAAATGAAACAAACTCAGATCTTTCACTTGAGGGTCTAGAAACAAATAGAAAGCATGCCCATAAATCAAGTAATTGTAGTGAAAAAGTAGACATTGATAGTTACTCCAAAATGGCATGAACAGAGACATGGGTTAGTTTCATGGTAACAAAGAGGAGAGAGATATGGCTCCCAGCTGGAAAGGATTCTAAATATATCCATTAGAGGAAGTGACATTTGAGGAAGTTTTTGAAGGCTGAATAGGATTTCATTGCAGAAATGGTGTGTGTGGGGGGGGAATACACTTTACATGGAAAGAAGGGAGTAAGCAATGATAAAATGTGGGAAATTAATTCCTCAATTTGTTTATTTTCCAGATATTATCAATCGCTTGCCTTGCTCCACATACTTGGTGGTTCCCTGAGTCCTAGGGTGTATATGCCCCAGTCCAGACTACTTTGTGTTTCTTCTGTAAGTTGTCTGGATGCACTGCCAGTGAGGGATTGCCTCAAAAAAAGTTGAGGAACATTGTTATAGGACAGCAAGCACTCTAACTTGGTTAGAAAGTCAGTGTGGAATCAGCTCATGAAAGACCTTGAACAGGATTGTGGGAGGAGATGATTTCTTTCTGTAGGCATTGTGGAGCCCTTTATAGTTTATACTGCATATGCTCAAATTAAGAGAGATTCAGAGTTTTCAGAGACAGTTTGGGGAGTTAAGATATATTTTTCCTACAGTTAAAAAAATGAAGGTAGGACTTGTTAAATTATCTGAAAAACCTATTCTAAAAATATGTGGAAATAGATGAGAGTAATAACGCCTGTGCTCTTATTGACAAAGATAATAGCAAAACGGCTAAGTCTGTCGTCATTATGGCCCCATGCATTTAGTAAATCACAGGGCATCTTCTTACTCAGAATGTATATTAATATTCTCCTATGACCTGATCTTTTAGCAGCATGGTCATTGCTAAAGAAGTCCTAGTGCAAAGAAAGCAAGCAGGGTAATTCTTCTAGGAAGAACTAAAAAATATGCAGTGCCCAAAACATGGGTGTATCAGCACATTAGTGAGCACCAGTAGCAACCTGGAGGTGTTTTCATGTGATTCCAGAATATATGTTCAGTGTGGTACCCCACTGAGATAAATGCATCATGCAAAGTCTATTTCTGATTAGGAAATTTCTTGTCTCCACAGCCACTAAAAATCAGACCAAGTGGACCTTACTTCCTTTTATATTTATCTCATGGTACTCAGAAAACTTAGTGTCACTTTTGACATAAATTCAGAAGTATTATAAACATTTTAGGGACTATTTCTCCCCTCAAACTGTATAGTTCTAAAGCCAGAATGTTTGATATGGAGGCTACATGTTGATTGTGTATGTAACTGGGATTTTGGGGGCTACTTTTATGTTTTTTACTTTACGTTGTACTAATACTTCTAATCAGAGGCAAACACTGGCAAATTTTACTTCTAATGACAGAAAACTCTTCCAAGGCATTTAATAAACTATTAACTTTTTTAGACCACTCATTCAGCCATAACCTTGAAAGCAAAAAGAGTAATATAAAAGACTTCATTAAAATAATTTGTTTACTTTTTCTTAATATTGTTTACTTCCAGTGCAAATAATGAGCACAAGCATTAATTAAATAATGCAGTATATTTAATGTTCATTCACTGTAGCATGACTTTAATAAAAAAATGGACTTATTTTGGGGAGTAAAATGATGCGATTTAGCAAAAAAAGATGAAAATAGTTTCAATCAGCAAGCTATTCATGAATTATTGAGTAATCTGTATAAAATGAATGTGGAATGATTTTATCTTTGTAAAGTGAGTGTTCAAAAAGATCATAAAAATGGAGGTGCAAACAATAGATCTACCAACCTTAGCCTAACGAAGGCATTTTAAATTCTCACAATAATAGTGCTCTGGTGAAGTCAGCATGGTTAGCATTAGGGCAGGTTATTAGTACAGCCATAGATTGCACTATCATACGGTCTCAACATACATTTAAAAATTAAAAGAAAAAACAGTCCAAAACCTGGAGGATGACAGGTGGAGATCAAAGAAATAAAGGAAAAATGAATTCTAGTGTTTTATTAACACAAACTTTGTAAGGAAAAAAATGAAATCAAGTGATCGATATTAATATAAATGAAGCCATGTTCTCTGGTTATAATTTTCTCAAGATTTGGCCATTAACCACAATAAATTCTGTATTGTACATAATTTTTAATAACCACAAAAATCTATGAAATTGATAGGATGCCTTATAAATGGGTAATAGCTTACTGTCCAATAAACCTCACCTTAGGCTCTTTCAGAAAAGTATTTTAATTATGAAGCTTGACTCTCTGTGGTTTATCATTTTGGTCAATGTAATACATCTGATTTAGAGCTTACATTTCTCTAAGATAAAACGGACTTTTACTCCACGGTGCATTTTTAAATTTACTGAATATATGTATTTATTCTTCCTTCAAAAGTCACTACTAAATTGAAATGCTCTGGGAAGCAGTATACCATATTAGGTAGAAATAGGGGCTTCTAAGTCACACAACCTGGGTTAGGAATCCCAGGTTCACATTTTATTTGTTGCTACAATTCTTTGATGTCTCAGCTGCAGTATGGGGTTAATAAGAGTACCTACCTCATAGAGCTATTGTGAGATTGTGTGAGAAAATTGATGTAGCAAGCCTGACACACAGCAAAGATAATAAATATTAGTTATATTTATTATTGGTATTATTGGTATTATTATTACATGAAGCAGTTGAGTATAGTGGTTAAGAGAACAGACTTTGGAATCAGAATTGGATTCAAATGCACAAACCACTTAATGACAGTATACTTCAAAATCCTTGTCTTAGTTTTCTTAACAATAATATCAAGATTTTTCAGGTAAAGAAACACTACCTGCTGTCCAAATACAATTCAAAATGTCTTCAGAACCTCATTTCTTACTCATACCATAGGCCAAAACAGATATTCCTGGTCAGCTTTCTGCTACATTGTGCTTCTCCCATCTTTTGGTTCTGTCATCCCCTAGTGGCAGATGAAGGAAACGTTAAGAGAGCATAGGAAAATCTGCATGCTCTTTAAAAGCTGTGAGCCCAGAGGTGTCTCACATTGTTCTTGTTCACATTCCAGTGATGAGAATGGGTAATGTGGCCACAGGTTGGTGTAAAGGGGGATAGAAAAAAATGGAACCTTTGGCTGGTGAGCTATTGGGATGGCCAAAAAGTTCTTTTAGGTTTTCCTGTAACATCTTATGGAAAAACCAGAATGAACTTTTTGGCCAACCCAATACTTTCCAATGACAACTCTAGACTCCTGAAGAGAGAGCCCTGCACACATTTCAGTGGAGATCTATGCCTCCCTGACACAGGAGAGTAACATCAATTGTCTCAGTCCGGATTTCCTAGAAAACAAAGCCCAAATTAAGCATCCATGCTTTATTTGGGAGGCATGAGCCCAGGACACAGAGAGTGAAGTAAAAAGGAAGTGAGGCAGGAGATGATGCAAAATAGAAGAGAGGATGTGTTATCATGCTGGCTACTACTCTACAGTGAGCCTCAGAGACACAGAGAACCACTGGGCAGGTGCACCACTTGACTTGCAAAAAAGCTGCAAATAAACTGGAGAAAGCATGAAGCAGTCTGTAGGAGGAAGGGATGGAGGTAGGAGAAGGAATATATCGACCTGTTTCTTCCCATTTCTTGCTTCCTTTTGGTTAAAATTTATCACCCGGAGTATTTTCTCCCTGTATTATGTGGATCCTGGGCACACCCTTGGATGGCTATGCAGAAGGTCAGATCCTACACCCTGTAAAATAGTAGTTTATCCAAATCTGGATGTGGTAGGGATCTAAAAGCCAGTCTGAACCTTGGCAACCAGGAGGGCCTTGCATTCCAAGAAGGTGTCTGGTCATCCACAGGAAGTGGGACCATATGGGCCCAAGCATCACTGGTCATCTACAGGGACAACTGAGGCAGACTGAAAGAATGAGGGTCTAAGGAGGGAATCTGAGGAGGTGCCTGAGGCATCAAAAATGTGCCCAAATTGCTCACATTGCAGAATTAAATAGTTTTTACATAGTGTAAATTTAAGGCAATATAAGCATGCAACAAACATAGATTAAATAGAAGCTATTATATTTATTCTAGCAAGATTTTGATTCAGGAATAAATGCAATAAATTCTTAAAAAGGGGAGAATACTTTCTCCTCAACAAACAAACAAACACATAACATTCTAGTGCCCCAAATCACTAACAAGGCTTTGCTTTTCTGAAAATCTGGTTTGATTTGGTCTTGTAATATACTGAGAAATTTCACTGGAGAAACAATTTCAGTTATTATTAACACCATTTATATTCATATACATAAAACCCACATCTTAACAATCAAAGTATCCTCTTCTATGTTGACAGCGGCCATACTTTAGACATTAATAAGATCAGGTATCCATTCAGCACTCTTTCCTAAATCATTTTGCCCAAATGAGAATTTATAAGTGAGTTTTATCCTCCTCCATGACTGATTTTCCAGAATCAAAACCAGTTATGTGATAAAACTTAATTCCTCTAAACAGATTTTGTGTTTCATGTTTCAGACTGATAAGGACAATCTGAGTCTATATTCTGGAATAGCAATTAATCCAAAATAAAAAATGGTAGCTAATAAACTGTTTCATAAAATCTGAGCCTTGACTTTTTTCCAACCACATCTAGTAATAAGGGTATGAGAATGAGTGGCCCAGTGATTTGTTGCCCACACACATGGCCAATCTTCATCATGGAAAATGCCATCAAGCAAAAGAGCATCTGGCCTTTGATATTTTCTTAATATACATTAAAAGCCCCCAAATATCCCATAAAGAAAATGGGAAACTTAATCCCAAAGGTTTAATCTAAGTCAGAGAAAAATATATTATCGAGAGACAACCCTGTCAGCTATTATTGAGAAATGGTAAAGATGGACTAAGAGAATAATAAAAATCAGAAGTGGACAAGACCTAAGATCAATTTTTAATGACTTCACATTTCTCCAACAAAGAGGCTTTTATGTTTTGTCCAGAAGCAGTAACTTTTAAATAATTCTATTTAAATATTTAAAAATCATTTATATTTTAAGTTTACCCAGAATAGATATATGTCTACTCTTAGGCTTAAGTTTATATTTAGTCAATTTTTAAAAGTACATTTTTATAATGATGTACAGTGTGATACATTGGCATCATGTAGTTCAGCAGACTTTTTCATGTGTTTTATAGCTGTAGAATCAGAAATACGTTTTCTATTAAAGGATTCTTTAATTTCAGATGGAATAAAATCTTGACTGTCTTCCAAGTAAATTCTACAACTTTTCTGAACTACTTATTCCAATATTTAACAACACTTAAACACTGATAATTTTCCCTTCTAATAAAGCCTAGTCCCTAAAGTTGTTCTTCAAGCCTAGGTCTTTCTGCTTTAACTTTGTAAAAATAAACAATTGATAAGGATCATTTTTATATAGTCCTTCATTTACTTATCTTAGTTTTCTTTTCTTGAGGCTAATATTTTTATTTGCTTGACTTTTACCAAAATCACTTTAGCTTTTTCTGGCATACTTTTAAATTCACCCCAAATCTCTATTATTTGCTTCAATTTTGCCATAAGATCAGTTCCTATTAAAGGTCAGTATAAATGGGAATGTAGTGATTTTTATGTCCTAAATATTTCTCATTTTGTAAACTATAATTCTGAGCTGTATTCTTAATTTTATTAATTCATTTGAATGAATCTGGAAATTTTCTGTTGCAATTTTCCATCCAGTTCATAAATTCATTCAAAGGTTAACAAACTTCTGTTGAGTGCTTACTTTGGGCCACTTTGCTAAATTTGGGGAAAATGAAGACCGATAAGACAAACCCAGCTTGTTCTCTGATTGTATAGCTGGGGGAAAGAAACACATCAAAAAGTAGTTGCAATGTGTGAATAACAAAACAAATTGTAAAAAAAAAAAAAAAAATGTTTTTCAGAGTAGGGGAAATGGTAAGAAGGAAAGAGTGACTGTGCCTGCAGAGGTGAAGGAGAGCCTCGTGGAAATTATTTTGGAGTTACATCATGAAAATGAGCAGGATTGGGGCAGATGGCAGGCAAAGAGAGTGGATGAAGAGAGAAATAACTGTGTTCCAGATGAAAAGGGTACATGCATACTCACTTCCCCAAAATATAGAGTTGTGAAAGCATGTAGCATTTTGGAAACTGCCTGGAATTCAGCATTGCTGATGTATAGAAAAAAGGAGGGATGAATGGAACTGAGAAGGTGGTTGGGGGATGATGAAAAGAAGCCTGTATACTCTACTAAGGGATTTGTACATTATCTTGTGGATAACAAGTTTTCTAGGAGAAATATTGTGAGATTTGTATTTTAGGAAAAAAATTCAAAATGTGGAGAATGAATTGAAATGGTTTTTACTGAGTTCAGAGGAAATGGGAAGGAGAGAACTTCAGATGAGAGAAAATAAGAACTTAAAAGAGTTTGTGATCTCGTTCTGGAATTTGGGCTTTGTACCTTTTGGTTGTGGCTATTGATGGAAAGAGGAGAACTAAGAAAGTGAAGAGAGTGAAGGAGATAAATGATTAGCCAAGACAAGCAATAGAAAAAAGGGGACAAGTCTGAGAAGAAGACAGTGATTTCAAGGAGATGTCTGTGCTATATCCTAATGATAGTTAGAAAATAGAGTTTGGACACATAAGAGGGAGCTGGGGACCAGAGGAATCATGGGGAGTTAACATAAATAAGTGATGGATCAGGCCACAGGCAAAATCAAAACTCACAGGAATCATGTAAACTATGAGAAATAATGAAAGCCTAGAACCATAAACCAGGGATTACTAACATTTAAGAAGTTAAGAAGTTGGTTGAGGAAGAGAAGTCAGTGAGGGAAAAAAAAAAAAAAAAAAGCAGAATCTCAAACCAGAGAAGAAAAAGAATAAAAGGTGAAAGAATTTGGAGAGAAAATGTCTCCTAAAGACAGAGGGTTTAAGAAGGGCCAGCAGAATCTCATAGTACTACAGAGTTCAACCAGAATGTGGATGGGAGAGAAAGCATCAGACTGTTCCTGTTGACCTTAATGGTTAAGACGAATTAGATTAACCAAGGAAGGGGATAAAAGACTGCAGTGGGTTGAGGAGAGAATAGAACAGGAGCAGAGAATGTGACTGCAGGAAACTCTGAAGAATCCTGGTAATCATGAAAGGAAATAGGTGAGATTGAGAAAACGTGAAGTTGTGGCATTGGTGCTTGCTTTCTTCTATTTTTTATTTTTTTATAATCACTTCAGTGTGATTATAGTCTAAAGGATATAATCTACTTTAGGGAAAACAAGGAATGAGATTGGATAGAATTAGGAACTATAGAGGAAAAACCTTGGGCTGAAGAAGGAGCATCTCTTACTCTGAGGCAAAACAAGACATGCCTTGTGAGTTCATGCAGTATATGGCACTGATAGGCCAGGTAATTTTGATGCTCATAGATGACACTGTCATGCCCAGACATGGGAGTTCATTGGACAGGTGGACCAGAGTCACAGACCCAGGTCCAGAATTTTGGGAAACAGATGCAAAAGTGGGAAATGATGACACTTACAAGGAAGAAATAGAAAGTGTTAATTCTTACTTTGGGACCTGAAAAAGGCATTTTGTGACCTAGCAGGAGGAAAGGATAGGTATGGAGGGGAGGCAGTGTATTGTGTTGTGATAAGGACTTGGGACTTGGAGTCAGATAAAAATGAATTCGTATCTCAGCTGAGGTCCTTATTAAGTGCATTGAGCTTATGTAAGGCACTTAACCACTCCCTGCTTGAGTTTTCTTCACATGTCAGTTAAAGGCAATGGTATTAACTTCACAAATTTGTTGTAAGGAATAAATGAGAAGTCGATATAAAGCTTTCAGAGGGCAAGACATATAGAAATTTATTAAAGTTTCTGTTCATTTGCATTACACAGACTAACTATGAAAGAGGGAAGAATGGCGAATGTTCTAGCACCACAGCTCTATGATCTCTCTGAATTATGAGTAAGCCGTTTGGTGGGCTTGAAAAAGGTAAAGCTTTGGGAGAGAGGTACCATGAGGAAGAGTAGAAACTGACTAGGAGCGCATAAAAACTTTGCAAAGTATTCATGACATTGGTCTTGGTAATGATTTCATGGATACGTTGTGTCCTTATCACAGTAACAATAGTATTGCTAAGTAGAGTCAAAAGCCCAGCTGAAGTAGGTGGCCATTATTTGTAATGTTACTACATTGAGTAGTCAAGTTATTTCTCTAGAATTGAGGAATATGAGGAAGATTGTAGAAGAAGAAAAAGTGGATGAGAGAGTGGAGTGGATCATCGAATGAGGGAGGGAGAGAGAGAAAGAAAGAGAGAGAGAGAGAGGCTGAATTGACTGCAGAATCAGAGGCACAGGTCTGGACATGAAAGGAAGTGAAATCAAGGACTTGAGAGGCTGGGGCAACACACAAAGGTGTGCAGATTTCAATAACCTCGAAAATCAAACATAACAAGGTGGGAGTAAGGCAGATTCAGAAAATGGGATTTGTTAGGCAGAAAGCACAATGAAGATTGCTAATGTGGAGAGGAGGTAAAGCAGTGAGCTCATGAAGAATGTAAGAGACGGGTCAAAGTCACATGAATGAGCACTAGGAGGTGATTAAGTGTAATGGGCAGTGTTCGGACTGAGATAAACCCAAGCCAGGTGCCAAAGCCATCGGATTTAGCATATGACGCTGATGAGGACAGCTAGAAGCTGGCAGAACTAGATGGTAAGCACACTGGCAAAGCTTAGATTGCTTTTTACCCATAAGTCTCCTCTAGCTCTCTCTCTTTCTATAGAGAGAGTCTATAGGTAATTATACAGAGTCTGAGGCTAGGATACGATTCTTAAAGGAAGAGTCAAGATATAGGCCAACACAGTAGCTAACACACTCACACTTAGTATATATACAGTAAGTGTTTATTGCATGATTCTGTGAAATCCTATGTTCAGTCCACATATGAGTCCATTAAACTGTTTAGATTTTGCCAAATCACAAAGCAAAGACTGCTTAACCATTAGACCAGATACAAATCTTGCTTGTTATAAAGTTAGGAATTTTAAGATGCCCAAACCTTCCTTCCAAAGCACAAATGTTAGTTGCATTTTGGTATTTTCCTTCATGCACAAATTTAGCAAATATTCATTGAACAACAACTATGTACCAGCACTGTTCCATACATTGGAAAAATAGTGGAGGAAAAGGCAAACAAGGTCCCAGCTCAGGGAGTTAAATTCCAGTGGGAGAAAAACAGTCAGCATATAAAACTATATATATATATATATATATATATATATATAAATTTCGGTTAGGAGGAAGGCTGTGGTGAAATTAAAATAAATAGGTAGAGAGTAATCAGAAGTCCTGGAATGCCATGATTTTATATAAGACAGTCAGAGAGAAGACCTCTGACAAGGTGACATTCAGCTGAGACATGATGGAGAAGAAGGAGTCAGCCATGTGAAGATTGGGAGGTATTCCAGGTAAACAGGTGGTGTAAAGGCCCAATGGGAAGATCAAGTTCAACAGAGAAGGACAGAAACAAGATCAATATGTCTGCACTAGTCTAATAAGAAAAGCATATCTTTTCCCAAAATGTTTCATGTTTTAGCATGAATATGATCATAGTGTATATTCAATTTTTAAGGACTACATAGTGGTTAAAAACAGACTCTGGAGGGGCACTGCTAGCATTTAAATCCTGGCACCTCCTTTTCTACCTATGTTACCTTGGGAAAGCTCACGTAACCATTCTGGCATATTCTCTTACCTGTAACATGGTAATAATAATAATACCTACTGGGCTTCCGTGGTAGCGCAGTGGTTAAGAATCCACCTGCCAGTGCAGGGGACGTGGGTTTGAGCCCTGGTCCAGGAAGATCCCACATGCAGCGGGGCAACTAAGCCCGTGCGCCACAACTACTGAGCCTGTGCTCTAAAGCCTGTGAGCCACAATTACTGAGCCCACATGCCACAACTACTGAAGCCCATGCCCCTAGAGCCTGTGCTCCGCAACAAGAGAAGCCACTGCCATGAGAAGCCCACACACCGCAACAAAGAATAGCCCCTGCTCACCACAACTAGAGAAAGCCCACACACAGCAACAAAGACCCAGCGCAGCCAAAAATAAATAAATAAATTTATTTAAAAAAATAATAATACCTACTTCATACAGGTATTATAAGAATTAAAAGAATTGATAGCCATAAAACACATAAGAAGTGTTTGGCCCATAAAAAGTGCTTCTTATATAAAATCATATTCCATCTTTTTTTCCTGACTGCATTACGTGGGAGAGATAATCTTTTTTGTTATATATGTTTATTGGTTCTGAGTGTCCCATAATTCAATTAACTGTAGAAGCAGGTTTTTCTTAATTTTTCTATGTCATAAATCACTCAACAATGAACATTATTATTGTGCCTTGAGATTTTCCACAGCCGTGATGACCTGGGTGGCAGATTATGGGAAAACAGTAAAAATATTTCAGTATCTGAAGCATCCATAAGAGCCATGCTCATCTTGATAAGTTTTTCCTGAGATTACTACCAAATAACCAAGGAAAGCTATGCTATCAATTGCCATCTTGCCAGCCGAATTTATCCTGAAGGAAAGTTATGCTTGGCCTGTATAATGTTTCCAAAAAAATTTTTATTGAGTTGCCAAAAATCAAAAAATCTCACAATTTACTATTAAAAAAACCCATATTTCTGGCTTCTTCTGAAAAATAATTTATTTCTTTTAAACCGATAGAACATAGTGGCTCTGAGGCAACAATTGTGGACAGATTTCTTATAAAATTTTTGCCATTTTTCCATAATTTTATGCTTTAACCTAAAGTTCATACTCTTAACATTGTCTAAATATATTATAAGCTTTTTACACTAAAATTTTAAAGTATTCTATTGAAAATGGCTTGAGGAAACTGAATTTCTCTATAGGAAAACCTAGAGTAGCTCAGAACATATGAAAATAGTTGGAGTCTTTGAAATGTGGCTTAACTTTCTTTAAAAATAGTAAAAAAATCTCCCAAGCAGGTAAGTTTTTGTTTAATGTTTGGAGTTTTGCAAATTTAAAGTTATGTAAGTGTGATTCACTTGAACTAAATAAAAATATGAAGAGGCAAATACAGAGGATATTCCTATTAACTGATTATTATGAATTACTGAAGTAAAAACAGCTTTTCACTAACATACACATTGTATTGTGTGAAAGGAGGCACACACCATAATCTATTTGATCTAAATTAAATTTACTAAATACAAATACACATTATACTTATGTGTATAGACTTAAAGTCTGAAAAATGAATTTCTAAAAGGCATACAGCTGGCACTTAATATTTATTAAATTTGTTTTTTCTTTTTTTCAGCTCTGTTGAGATATAATTGACAATTAATAATGTGTAAGTTTAAGGCATGAAATGTGGTGATTTGATATACAGATATACTGTGAAATGATTACCACACTAAGGTTAGTTAGTAACATTCATCACCTCACATAGTTACCTTTTTGTGTGGTTCTAACATATAAGATCTACTCTCTTAGCAATTTTCAAGTATACAGTAAAGTGTTAACTATAGTCACCATGCTGTATATTCGATCCCCAGAACTTATTCATCTTAAAACTGAAAGTCTGTACCCTTTGACAAATATCTTCCAATTACCCCAGTGCCTGGTAACCTGCCTGTTTCTATGAATTATACTTTAGATTCCACATAAAAGTGAAATCATGCAGAATTTGTCTCCTGTCTAACTTACGTGTGTGTGTATATATATATATATATATATATATATATATATATACACACACACACACACACATAATATAAAACATTATATTATATAAAACATTTTGTTTATCCATTCATCCATTGATGGATTGATGGACACAGGTCATTACCATGTTTTGGCTATTGTACATAATGCTGCAATGAACATGACGGTGAGGATATCTATTTGAAACTGGAAAAAAGATAAGAAAGTCTTTATACCATAAATATATAGCTGCTAAGTCAATAAAGCTTTATTTTTTCTGACATGCATCTCCAGTGTTGTATGCTTTTTATTCTTATTGCATTTTCATTTGCAGAAAACTGGGCACAAACCAGAAAGTGTGGATTTGTGTGGGGCATATATCGAATGGGCCAAAGAAAAATCAAGCAGAAAGAATGTCTTTCAGGTAAGAATGCTACATAGATTCAAATTATTCCTATTCCTTCTAAATCTGAGCTCTCTTGGGTAATCAAAACAAGACTACCTTGTTACGATGTTTTCATGTGCATGAACTAGTTGTGTAGAGGTCATTGTGAAAAACCTGGCTTCTCTTCCTTGTTGAATTTTGGTTGTTTTGTTGTTTTTCCCTGGTGACTGCTTGCTATCTAAACACAAAATATATGTTGTGTGGTGATTAATTATATACCCGAAAGTCATTGAATTTTGCAGTGTGTTTGATAGCTGTTTGTGGTTCAAACCTAGAATGCTTGGCTTAAATAGATTTAATGTAGGACTTTCAGATGTAAACAAAGTAAGATTTGCTAATTATGATAAACTATTTGCATTCATTGCCATTCCTGCTTTCCAGTCATAAATTATATTTACCAGTGTAACTTGGGGGATGGAGAGAGCTGAACAGTTATAAAAATTGGATTTTTCATATTGTATAATTTAATTTTTTGGAAAAAAATAACTGTGATTAATAATTTCAATCATGTTCCTTTGAATGGAAAGCACCAGATGAAATCCTTGAAAGAAAGGAAATGGGAAAACTTAATATTTCACATATGATGTTACTGAAATCCCTTTGGCAATTAATAACTTCAGATTATGGAAGTTGATCTTTTTCTGTATTTACATGACATTTAATTTACTTTTATATCTCCAAAGTAACCAATAACTTTATAGTATATTTTAGAATTTATATCATTTAGTAGGAACTAGATTATCATAATTATTGTATCAAATGTCTTCTGAGACCATTTTAGCCCTTGAAGAAAAGTCAATTCTGTTCTTAAATGTATCACTAAAATTGATGTATTCAGTCTTATAGAAGTATAGGTAGGTGACATTTCTTATCTGAACTCTCACTGGGACGAAAAAACTGATTTTCAGTTTGTTTTTGCATTTTCCAAATGCTCAATGAGTTCTAGCCAAATAATTTGGACTTATGTTAATTAAAAAAACAAAACAAAACAACATGAAAAAACACTTTTAACATATTATGGAATAACTTATTTTTCTGATTATAGTTGAATTCTATTTAGGTATTCATTTTTATATGGTAGAGGTTTTTTTGTTTTTCTTTTTCTTTTTAACCAAAAATGAGGAAGAAAGAAAGAAAGGAAGGAAAGAAGAAAACCAAAAAAAAGAAATAAAGAAAACTAAACATACTTGCCAAGAAATCAAAGGACTAAAGCCCAAAGTGATTAGAAGGTGAACTTACAGAATCAAGAAGTAAAATTAAATTTTTTTTTAAAGTGAGGAATTGTAGATCAGTGACATACTCTGTCTCCCAATCTCTTGCTTTTTTTTTTTTTTTATTCTGCTATAAATAAGAAAAATTAGGGGCTATAATCCTAGCCTCTGTGACAACCTAGATAATCAGTATGGCTAGTTCTGAACAGGGTAGGGTGAGCTAAGTGGTTTAGTTTTATTATGTATTGTGAGTTTAGCAACCTAATCATCAATGTTATAAAATAAAGACATTATAAAAAACAAAACAAAACAAAGATAAAGACATTAAAATTTGACACTGACATAATTCTTGAATAGTAGAAACCCTCGGAGTTGAACTAAGGAAGACTTTTTTCAGTTCCTTCTGTTAACCTTATGAAGAGTTAAGTTAGATCACAAATGAGGATGATAATCAAATATATATGATGTGTACAGGGCTGCGAATATGGAAGAAAATATTTAAGTATAATTTTACATAGCTGTGAATATAATATTCATAGATGTATATTTAAACCAATACATTGATAATATGTTATCATCCTAACCTTTTCGGGGTGTGACTGCCTCTGTTATAATATTTTACTCATTTTTCTTATTTCTTAATGTAGGTACTTCCAAAGATATTAAAACTATTCTCACTTTTGGTAGCTTTTTGGAGGTGAAAATCTTGCCAGTTAGCTTTGTTTGTAAGATACCTGAGCAGTTCATGGGACTTCAGTTTTCTTACATCCAGTTTATCTTTTTTTGTCTTGTACCCTTTAGTTTAGAGAAACAAGAGGTGATGATAAGGATGTTGCAAATAATAAAACTAAAGAAAGATTCAGGTTTAATTTCCTGCTTCATTCTTTTTGGGGTGAATCATGTGGTTTTCTTGTCATGCTGAAATCTTTTCATCATCTAAACATATGAGCTTAGGTAAAATTGACTAATACGTATCCATAGTGAAAGTAAGCGTTTCAAGAGGAACAATATAGATAGCTTTTATAGTTCTGTTAACAAAAAAGCATCGGGAAGGATTTGTCAGAGAGCTAGCTCTAGATGACTTGCATCAATATTTGATTAGGTACATTAGCTGGAATAACTCTCAAATGATCAGAATAAACATGATTATATCTCAAAAACATGGTATTAAGGCATTGTTGGGTATCTGAGTGTGTGTGTTCAAGGGTTTCATTACCTACAGGATAATGAAGTATTTCTTCCTCAGTGAAAAAGACCATCACAGTTTTAGCCGATATGCTACATCAGAAATAGCTTTAGAATACCAAGTTTGAATTAGGCATGGTGTTCAATCTCAGTCTATGAATTATAGATTACAGATAGCAAACGACTATTGAGATTTTTGGTTCAAGAAAAATCAAGGAAAAGCAAAATTAGAAATAATTTAAAATTTGAAATCTGTCTTTAAAAAGTTGATGGATTAGCAGTTATATGCCACATAATTACAATGTCTCTAGAGAAGTTGAACTTAAAATGAAGAGGAAAACAAACAAACATGTGCCTGAGATATGCTTGAAAGACTCAGAAGCAAACATTTATGACACAAAAAAATGGAAGGATTTCATTTGTTTCCTTTGTATATGTCATTTGGACATTTGAGTTCATTTTCTTTTTGCATTAAAAGTCAAATTTTCTTTATAGTCAAAGTCTTATTAAACTCTTGATGTAGATTCAATCTTATTTGATTGGTACATAGTAACATAACTGTGCCAGCATTAATTAATTAGGTTTTGTATTCAACTATTCTCAGTAATTCAGAATGATGCTCACTGGCTGAGTTCAAGAACATCTACCTATTTTAGAGCAGTTTTTGACATAAGTAGCTTTAATAATAAATCATATATTAAAGATATTTAGCAACTTCTATAATATATATATGTAAAGTAGACATAGACAAGTCATAATATGTGTTTAAAGTATAAATGTACATACATGTATGCATATATGATGTATGTGTCAACGTATATACCCACATGTAATAGCTTGACGTTAAGAAATAGAATGGTCCTTTCCACACACATACGCTACCAGCACTGAAAGACATATTGTATTTATTATAAAGGTCATACACACTCTAAGTTAAACTAGTAAATGTTCATTGCTGCTAACTTTTGTTCAATTCTGCATTTAGCATAATTGTCAAGGACCATCACAAGTTTGATGTAGCTTGAGAAAGCATTTAGCAACCGAGTAAATTGTAATGAAATGTGGTACGAGTTTTCTTAGTTAAGAGCAACCCTAGGTCTTCATCAGGGAAAGAGTGAATAAAAAGATTTATGTACAAATCACATGTTTTAAGCATTTCTGCTAAGTGCTAGTTTGCTCTTTGGTGTTTAGCCTGAAATTTAAAGCACTGAGGATTAAAAGGATTACAACATAATCTTAAATAATCCTAAATGTCATTTACAGAGAGATACTTGTAATAACTAAATAAAACCATGTGAAGGGATGGCAGTATTGTCAGGCAGCATCTGTAACATAAGCAGTGCTTCTGTCACCTTCTCTTTCCTCATGGATACGTCAGGCATTTACAAAGCTTTTCAATAGAAGTCCAGTTGAGAAAATGGTTGTAAAATAATTTATAACAATCAGTAATTTTTAAACATCTACTATCTTTTTGTTTCAAAGTTGAAGGAAAAGTTTCACTCAGGTTTCCTTCCTTCCTTTGAACATAAGGCTCTCTGAGCTAAACATTTTTGAAAGTCTGGGGAAAAGGAGTTCATGATATGGCTATCAAATAAATAGATGACACACCTCTAAAACATTCCCAGCCTCCAAGAAGCTGCCCTCTTATTAAATATATGATGGTCCCAAGCACTGTAATTAATTCCATGCCTTTTAATTTAGCACTAAAATATTCTTTACTCCTGTCATGTAAATTAGTTTTGCCTCCTCAAAGAATATACGAAGATAGAGACTATATCCCATACTGCATTTTTAAACCAGAAGACTGGAAACCTTTTAACCAATTCAGTGGTTACTGCTAAGGCTAAAATTGCATTGTTTCAGTTAAAAAAAAAAAAAAGAAAAGAAATTCATTGTCATAAAAAAATTTTAAGAAATTGTGTCCACAATATAGGCTCTATATTCCAAGATGATTTCTGGAGTGTCATCTCTAGTCACTTTTTAAAATGGGGGTTAAGAATAAGAAAAATACTATCTGTTTTCTTGGTCATTTTCATTACAACAGTAGTTGATTACTCATTTGAAATAATTAAACCTTTTCTCAGAGCCAGACGGTGACTAGGCCTCAGTTTTTCTGAGTTTCCTTTCAAATAAAATTTTCAAAAAATTTTACCCGTGAACATGCAGCAGGCTCATCTACAGATTACATGATTTAAATAAGATAATTCTACTATTAATGAATTATGGTTGATTAGAACTGTATCAATTGCCTGCCTTAAAGGCAGAAAAAAATTAAATGACTCAAGAAGATGAAAGTCAATTTTTTTTCCTCTCACCACCAATTTATAACCTCAACAAAAACCATGGCCAAATTTCTTGGATTTGAGATTCTTTTTTTTTTTTTTTTTGCATTACATGGGCTCATTTTTAACGTATAAAAATATCTCAAGGAAGCCAATTCTGTCCCTAAAAGTAAATCTCGGAATAGATTTATCATTAGTTGTATTTCTTTTCTGACTTTGGATGGAGTCTTCTGACTATAATGTATATTAAACATATTCATGTAATATTTTCCATGGATATGCTTTACATTTAAACATAATTTGATAGCTCTTCCTGATCTGAATATGTCTTAGCTTAAAATCTTTAAGTACTACTTAAGTTTATTAATGCGAAGATAATTTAATAACATCTTGGAAAATGTCATTTTAAGCCAAAAGGAAAACTACTGGTATTTTGCTTTTATCCATTTCCTTCTGTTAAAAGTGATGGTTTAAAATAAATCTGAGCTTTTATCAATTTTCTCTTTCATTTTTCAATGCTTGTAGTTAGACTAAATGCAAAAGGATGATTCTTCACATTCATATATGCATTAGATTTCGAGTAAAGCTGGTTTCATTTTGGAGAATTACTCACAGTATCTTAAAAGGCATGGCATTAAAAATAAACCAGAATAAGAGCAGCATTAATGTCTAATACAGTTGGTTTTTTAGTTTTTTCTTGTCCCCAATCATTTTATCTACTTATTAGATATTCATCCATCATTCAGAAGGTTCAGTGGAGAGAGCACAAGAGTCTGGGGACGTGTGTTCCAGTTTTGGCGATGTCAGTTGTAACTTTATGTAGAACCCAGGGTAGGATCCCTCCTCCAGCTTACAGTTTTTCACAGCAAAGAAATAAGAGAGAAGCCTTTAACTCACCTGCCTCCCATCTGTGTTAAGGTTAAAGTGAAACAGCCCTGTATTTGAAAGCAACTCCAAAGGACTGATTTTTAACATAAATAAGATGGGGTTGTATTCATCTTCTAACCACATCATCTCAAAGTACTTTGAGAACAATTCCAGATGTGGATTTTGGAAGAAAATGGGTAGGAGAGGTATGCCTCTGTGAAATGCAATTCAGGGTCTCTGTACTCTCTGTACTACCTTATGAACTTAACCAAGAGACTAAGATTAAATATACCATTGAAAATCTGTTCATTCATGTCTAAGGATATGTATCCTCAAACATTACTGAAATTATTTTTAATATCCTAGTCTATAAGTAAATAGTATAATTAATGTAATATCTAATCAATACAGGTTATTTAATTAATGTCATATCCCAGTAAACACTTTAAGAAAAGCATTTTGCCCTGAAAGCCTCTACCAAGCTATTGAGAGCATCTTGCAAAAGGGAACTTAGAGACAAGTGCAGCTACTATGCCCCCAAATGAGAGACAACAGTAACTCTTTTTATTCCCCTCCTTAGATATCAGGACAACACTTTTTTTCTGATTGAAGGGGAAGGGATATTATTTTGATGATTTTGGCTTCATTTTTACCAGTGGGATTTCACAGAAGAATTTTGATGAATGGAATGATATAATTTTTTATAATTGGGGATTTGATTTAGGAATATTAACATTAAGGGTGTATATAAGACTTACTGCAAAGGAGAGAGCCTGGAGACAGGAAATAAAATTGATTGCAGAAATCTAAGGTGAGACCCAAAGAGCATGTTAGCCTGACTGATGAAAAGAGAAACAGAAACAAGTCCTTGGATGGCAAGTACACCCCTCAAATGAAGAACATGCCTGTTTGTTCAGACCATGTTACTTGGAAACCACTGTCTTTTTTCTGGTTCAACTTTTGAGAAGTAATAAAGATCTCTGTAAAAAAACAGGTATAATCTCAAGTATAGAATTAAGATACTGATACCTTGGGTGTATTATCAAATAAAACAATAGAAAGCTTATGTTGCCTGGTGATTCCATGAAGCATGGTAGTCTGTGAGGATATGGTCTCATTTGCACAGCTTCTTTATTATACTAACTACCAAAGGACACAATGCTACCTCACTGTCTTCTACCTTACTGTCTTCATTTGTTTTTAAACTATCATCAAAGCAGAATGCTACTGGATGACAGTAAAGATTGACAATAGCCATACTAGTACCTTTTAGTCCCAAATTAGCCAAGAGAACCAAGATTTTAAGGTTCCAAAATAAAATAAAATTAATCAAAATTAAAAATATAAAGAAAAAAAAGAGAAAATGTCAACTTGTCTTCTTTTACTTCTAATATTTTAGCAGAAGAATGGATGTGTGTTACCTAATGGGCTTATGTCACTGGTTAGCTCACTTCACATCGCCTTCTGGAATAGCTGGCTCCGTGTGTGCTCAAAGATAAGAGTTGTCCATTTGGAATAAATTCTGGATTTTAGTTTGACACCAGGCTAAATGCAACATGCCATTCTTCATTTATTGACATCATGATGTAAATCCTCTCCTCTTATGGAACACACTCTGTTTCTTGATGTTTTGGTAGAACTGGTGTGTTGGTCACTGAGCCGTACATGGGCTAACAGTGCATTTCCCCATGTCTGCAGAACCAGAGTGAGGCTAGCTGAGTTATGTGGGATCAAACCTGGGCCTTCATAACACCCACCTGAGCAAAAGCCACCACTGCCAATGGGGGATTTCATGGCATCAAAGTAGAATCAAGTGTTATGGTTTTGTAATTTTTGTAATTTGTAATTTTGTAATTTTCCTCTTGTAAAGTACAAAAGATATTACACTGATGCTAGCAAGACAACATTCAAACCAATTTATTCCTTTTTCATATCTGTTTCAAAATTCTTATTTTATATTTTAAAGGAGAACAACTGTGTTTATTTCATGATGAATATGATTTCTTTTAATAGTAAACAGGCTTTTTCTAGAAAAAGGAACGATTTAATCCCTGAAGCTGGTAAATAATAGATGGGGCCAATAAATGGTATGACATTTTATAGCTTGTCCATGAGGGTGACACAGGGTGAAATAAAATTGAGTGGTTTTGGATAATATAGGATCACTGGCAGAGATATAGTTGATGCCATTCAGTTTTTAGAAACATAAGGTAATGAGGCTGGACCTGAAAGCAAGAGAAAAAAATATATATTCACAGCATTTATATGCCACAAGTCACTGAGCAGGGAAAAATCTGGGCAGTGGTGAGCAAAACTGTCAAACCTCAAAGCCGTGTTTAAAGCAGTATAAGAAAACAACAAAGCAAGCATCCATAACAAAGGTATGAAATGTACACAAGAAAAAAAATAAGTTTAAAATTAAAGGGAAATGCCAGCATTCATACAGAACTGGAGAGGCCACTTATAGAATCTATGCAGCCTCTCAATATATGAGTTAAATATGTTACTAAAATTTAGTAGAAAATAAATATTCAAGAGCAAGGCTGTAAACACTGCAGGACAGTTAAGGATTCTCGGTATTTGAAAAGGAGAGGAGGCTGTTTTTTTATCTTGACAGAATGTTGAGAAATGATCTAAGAGAAACGATGAAATGAAATGCCTGATGGTGGGGAAGGATCAGGAAGGAAGCTGTTTAAACTCTTTTCAGATAACAGATCAGTATGAGGTGATTTGACCAAGGGAGGCACATTCACTTGGAGGCTTTAGATGAATTTCTTTTTAGTAGAGAGCTATTAGATCCTTGGCCTTCATCCCACCACTTTGCCTAACATTTTATTTCCAGCACTGGGAGAAATTCTAAGTCTGACTTCCTTGGTGAACATGTGCAAACCAAAAAAAATTTACAGTGGAGAAGTTAACAAATGCTGCAAACAGCCCAAAAAGGGAAAGAAACATTGATATTGAGGATTCCCTTCCTGAGTAATATAGACCTTGATAGTTTTTAGGGATTTTTTTTAAAACTTGAATTTAAACAGTGCTTCATTTTTCAAAATTCTCACACCCATGATCAAGTAGAGGAGAAGCTTCTGATATTTGAGATCTGTGATAGATTTGAAATCAATTCGTGGGAAGGGAGGTTATGAACACACTCTTTTGATGTGTAGGATGACTGATGAGGGTGGCAGGAAATTATGTGAAACCCTTCTCTTTTGACAGCTACACTGGAACATTTACAACCGCAGATGTTATTTGTCCATCAGAAAGGAAAATATTTGTTTCAAGCCACAGGCATTTTCTACCACGATATCAAAATGAAATTCAACAACAATTTAATGTTTAATGTGTAAGAAAATAAATATTTTGGGGGGGCCCAAATTCTAGAAAGCAAATAGATCCCACAAAATATAACTAGTGACATGAAAAAAATAGCTGGCCTCATTACGAACAAATCTGTCCTTTTGCTAAAGTAAGGATTGTTCTATTATTAACATAGGAAATCTTAGATGGACTGCACATAATGCCGCATCATTCATAAAAGCATTGCTGCCATCTGGTGGCTAGTTGGCATTTCAACACTGACTTTGCTGATTTAATTTGGCTGGGTGCTCTGGAGAGGTATTCAAAGGAGGTCTCTATTTATGTTGTTAAGCTTAAACCTGAAATCCCATGGCCCTAGATGTTATTCATCTGATGGCAGTCCTTTCTCTCTGTCCTGTCATAGAATGGAGGATTCAGGGGAGGCAATGACACACTTGTGTAATTTTTGTCCTGAACATGAAAGTATATTTTCCATGACTTATCTAAGGAAGTTATTCTTGGCTGTTATTGACTGATGAATTTTATCAACACTCATTTCTGTTAGAAAATAAATATGTAGTCAAATATTAGGAAGATTTATTGAATCTAAAGATATACTATATTGCTTAAATAAGAATATATGTGAGATGTTGTAATCCCTCTTTTGGATCTAAGCATGAATTTTTTTTAAGTTACCACTTACTGAGCTTGATTTTGGAAATAACATAATTTACAGCGTCAAAAGAGAGAAATGTGTAGGGTTTCATAAAATTCAAGATTTCTTCCCAGTCATTCAATTGTTATATCGAAGAAATCTGATTAATTGCTAATGACTCAGAGACTTACGAAGTCATCTTTCTTCATGGATTTACAAGTTAAATGACAAATATTCAGCTCATGCTGCACTTTTTATCAAAAATATAATAGTTAAAATGTAATTTAAGAAATTTTGATGGTTCTTAAGCATCAGTGAATTAACACATTCTTAATCAGAAGCAGTAGGGTTATCTTGGCAACTTCAGTGTATGTTTTGTTTCTAATAACTGTAGAGTGTCTCATTGTATGTAATGAAAATCCTGATCCTTAAAGTGTATACTTATATAGATCACAAGTCTTTAAAGATTATAGGAGGTAATGAGTTAAAATTACCCCAGGAGGAAAGTTGAAGTTCAGTCCTGAATTCTCAGGGATGATATTTAATAGTTAATACTCAGTTTCTACCAGCTATTTGCCTACATCTTTAAACCACCTTATAATTTAGTAAAAGTCAGATAACAAAAGGCCATTGCACTAACTTGGGAGAATCATAATATCAAATGCATATTATCTTTGCAAAAAAATTTGTAAATGCCTGTTTTTAAAGTAAGACTGTGGGTTTTATTTTTAAATTCTTGGTTAAGGTTTTCACTCTGTGAATGCATACTTGATAATACCCTCGATAAGTACCTACTTTTGCCACTTAAAATGTTTTCTCCCTCAAAATATTTAATTTGACTCATGGAAGAACATTGCTAGTTTTCCCTGGGAAGATCGCTTAATCCCCTACCCCTACCCCTACCCCTGTCTCTATTTAGGAAGAGGATATGAAAAACAACAATAAAACCTTAGAAAGAAAGTAAAATCTATAATGATTATGCCCCAGTCTCTTTCACCTATAAGTATAAAATTTCAAGTAAATTATTTTCCTATTCAACTTGGATACAACCCTATAGTGGCTTCTAATGGCTCCGTAATAGAGATGGTAGCTATGGTCAGGACGCTCCAGGCTGTAGTCATAAGTTGCTAATGTTTGTTTCAATAACATTTGCTTTCTGGCAGCTTTTACAGCTACTTAACACTAAATTCCCATTTAGCCAGGAGAATCATTCACATACTATAATGAATGATGTCACCTTAAATCCTTTAGTATGTAATTGCTGGATGTTACATTTTATAGCAGGGCATTTAATGGTGTATTTGTTTATGCTAAATTTTATGACAGTGACAGCTGTATCTCAGTGGAGGAATGATCCATTCCTTTCATAGGAAGCTAGGTTTGAATTCTCTTTAAGCAAACAGATTTGCCATATATGCCCTCTGGTTTAGGCAGGGTTCCCCCTCAAACCAAAGTTAGAGACTAGGAATTTTGTAGCAAGTAGTTTATTTGCGAGGTGTCCCAGAAAGCAAGAATTCAGAACTAGAAAGAGTGAAACAGAGGAGGAAAAGGCACTACAAGGAACGTTATTGAGTGGGTCAAAGTGGCTAGGATGCTTGTCAGAATTTTCACCCAAGGATTAACAGAAGGAAGCATTTGTTCATCAGCTTCTCATCCCTTTGGTTTAGGGTCGCCTCGGATGGGATAATATCTTTAAATCTTCTTGACTTTTAGGCTGCACATGTGTGTGTATGTGTGTGTCTGTGTGTGCACCAAGAAGGCTCTTTCAGGTGTCCTCCTCCTTAGACTAGAGAATATCAGTGACAGAAAGTGAAAGATACCTGGTGCATGCTTGAGGCAAGATGAAGTCAGGACAAAGGAATGTGAAGCCCTCACGGAAATGTTTACACCAGCTACAGCTAGAGTCACAGGTAAAGCCCAGAGGATGTGAGGCAGGACACAAGAAGTATGTGATGCAATTCACTCCTTGCTATACTCAAATTGACTTGGACCTCATGTTAACCTTAATCCATTTCTGAATATTCCGAGATGGTGGCTGGCCTCAGTTTCTTCAAAAGAGGTAGTAAAAAAGTTGTGGTGGTATAAGTTACACTCCTTTACTGCCACTGTGTCTGAGGTCATATTTGCTATTCATCATCTACTTCTTGTACCACTCATTCTAGATTTTCCTCACCCTCAGTCAGGACTGCAACTAGTCTGTTGTGTTTGCCTTATGAGGTGAATCAGACTTTCATACCTGACGGTTTTGAGCCCTTAAGTTTTTGACAGTGCCAGCCTCTGTTTGCTGCAGTTGACAGTTCACTGCTCTCACCAGGCACAGAAACACCAAGACACATGTAAGTGAATTCCCCGAGTTCCTGAATCATTTCTCCAACTCCCATTGTACAGAAGCAACTTCACCTTCTCATTATAATAGGGCCAGTTATCCTCATGATTATAGCAGCTATTTTATTTGTCTGTTGGTCCACTGCTTGAGTATCCATAGTTACATAGCAGTGATTATAGCTTTAAGTTCAGTGATTCCATTACTAATCCTTGCCAGAAGCAAACTTCTCCCCCATCCCAAGAACAAGAATTTTTAATCTAGCAGAGCCAAAGCTGCAAAAGTCAAAAGCATCAATGCTGCAAATGGGTTACTACAGGAACTACTCCTGCTTCTACCTCTTGGTCCTTAGACTCATATAATCTAGCTGTTGGGGACACTGTAACATGTATCAGATAATGATTCAGTATATATATTGCATCTTGCAATACAACACCCTAACCAAACAGGGTCTAATCCCTAAGCTTTCACCTTAACTGAGACTTTAAGAAGTCATTCCATTATTCTATTAGGTTGATTGCTACCAAATAATATGTTATTTAGTAAGAACAGTGGATCCCGGGATCCACTTTCAAAGGAAGGGCTCTGATACAGTGAATTTGCTATCAGGCACCTGGTTAGTCTCCTTTAAGGACTCAGTTGTGCTTCTGCTGCTGGAAGACTGAGCAATCAGCAGTGGTAGGAGTTATATCATCCTTGGTTAGAGGGAGCCATGGTTTGGCATCTGTGCATAGTTTCCGTCTTTGCTACTAGGGCCACTCCATTCATGAGTGTATTATACAAGTTCCAAGTGGCTAAAGACAAAGGTTAGAGGACTTCAACTGATTAAGTCATCTGGTGTACTTACTCTCTGGTAGACATTAATACATGAAGATGAAACACAATGATTTGCATGTCCTGTGCCCACTCCCATGAGTCCACTGACTCCTTTATCTCCAGCCTTCCAGACTGTTTCCTTCCAGGCCTCTGACCAACAAGCAGAGTCATTCTCCACTTTCCAGAAATCAGTCTATATGCTTACCTCAGGCTGCCCTGCTCTCTACAGAGTGAACAAGTCAAGTTTATTTCTTATATTTCTCCCCATGGGAATATTTCTCCTCACCACTTTCCTGCAGGCTCACCCCAGGGTCAGCCTATGGTGCAGCTGCAGTTCATATTTTTGGTGTTCACCAACATACTGAGCTGACCCATTCATGAATCAGGCTTGAGTTTTTTCATCCTTCATCAGTTGGCTTTTAGGAACTTCCATGAGGCCATAGGTGCAAGCTCAGGGAGAAGCACTACTCCAATAGTGACAGATATAATGGGGCTTTGAGCCATGTGTTCATGTAACTTACTTAGGCCCTCTGGACCTGCTTGGGCCAAATTCTAAATATAGCATTTCCATCCATGGATTGTTGTCCAATATTATTATTCAATGGATTTGACAATGCCTGGCTCATCATGGGAAGCTGAAGTCACATAGTCACTTGACGTCTTGTGATCAGGTGCTCAGTCTGTTCTAACCCAGTAATAGGCCAGGAGCTATGTTTTAGGTGGTGAGGATTTCTTTACTGAAGGAAGCAAAGCCTTCCTCCACAACCCTGGGTGTCTTCATTGTGAGGCTCTTTTTATAAACTGCCACAAACTCCACAGCAGCATTATACTGTAATTCCTCATTGAATTTTCTGAGTCATATGACTCAAGAGTCAAAGAGCTTACACCATAGCCTGAGCTTGCTGCAGGCATTGCTAAGTTATGGATAGCCAGGCTGATGTGTGAATGACATCCAGAAATACTCCTGCTGGCTAGTGTACTGACTCACCTGTCATGGAGGTCCAGGACTTGTGATGATATCACTGTTCAAGAATATCTAAGAGCAACCCAGATTCTTGATTGTAAACAAATACAAGATTATTGTTTTAAACCACTAAATTTGGGGCTAGTTTGTTACAGAGCAACAGCTAATTGATACAAGTAATATGCCTACAAAGAAAATTCAATGGCATGATTTTTAGAAGAAAAAAACAACATATTTGAAAGTAAAATCCAGCCAGTATAAAAGGCCTTTGTAAAGGTTGTGGAAACCCAGTTCATGGTGTCAGCTTCTAATAATTAACTACCAAGCACTAGTTCCTTACAGGGTTGAAGAGAAAATGCAGGTAGTAGCATTTCATCTCATCATGTGTCTTTTCTATTACTCAGTTTGTTTATAGAAATAGCCGCCTAACAAAGTTAACTTCCAGGAAAGATGCCAGGTTACACAGAACCATACCAGAGCCTCAGAATCACTTTGGGCTTTCACCCAAAGTTTTTGCAACATTAGGTGGAGGCAACATAATTTGGCTTAAAAAGTTACAAGAGAAAAAATCACAGCAAATGCTCATGGAACAGTATGTTCAGAGTCTTCAAGATAGTATCTTTCTTGGCCTCTTAAAAATCAGAGACTATTGTATATTTATGCTATTTTTTTAAATGGTCTGGATCAACAGGACCCAGGGTTGTCACAGGTCATTGTTAGGCCAGCAACTATAGAGGTTCTAACCCAAAATTTGAGCCGTAAGACATAAGACCAGATAGAGCTACAGTTGGAAAATCTAAATATAGCTGAAAAGTTTTGGCACTTCAAGAGTTTCTGGGAGAAAGAAAAGAAATTTGATTTCTGTGCTGCTGATGGAAAAGCTTGCAAATGACCTAAGAAAATTATATTTGTCATATTTTCATTGCAAATGGTATTTTTTATTTGTTCCTAAAAGTTGAAAATGACCTTCATGTTAAAAACCATTAGTTAGGAAAAAGCATGAAGTCCATGTTGCTTTGCATTTTGGAGTTAAATATTCTAGCAATTCCTTTAATTTTGAAAAATATACACATAGAGAATGCTATTATTTGTCCTCAGAATTTTCACAGGATATTTCAGGTCAGAAGGTATTTATTTGTGCAAGGTTAACATGTGATTCCCAGACCTACCTTCATCGATATAATTTTTAGTTTCTTTTTTTCTTCCTAAAATATGTAAATAAGAAGGTTTAATTCATTTATTTCTTTCTGTTTTTTTTTTACATAATTAAACCCAAAGATAAGCATGGTATATTCTATGTTAAAGCTGCATGATACTAAGAATACTCTGCTTTGGATTAAAAATTTATTTGAATTCCTTAATTAAATTAAATTTTCAATTTTCAAGAGTTTATTATTTCTAAATCTGTGTTAGGTTAACTTCAGGAACAAAAACTGATGAAAAACAGGGAATAAAGTTATTCAGTTACATCAAAGTCTAGGTTTTAAATAATTTTTTGGTAGTTATTTTAGAAATTGTGTGTTCAGTTACTACTTTTTCACAGTACTGAGTAGAACTCCAGAATCTTGGAAAAAGTCAGTTTTCAAAAATGTCTAATTTATGTTTAAGAAATTAAATAACACTCAACTATTTCCCATTTATTCCTATTACATCCGTTGTTTCACAGTTTATTTTAAATAATTTTTCCACTCCATATAAAATGCCATTTTGATAACACATGTTACTTTATCTTCTAAAGTCAAACAAAATTATTTTTTTTCAGTGTAACGCAAATCAAATCACGGTGCAAATTTCAGTAACTGGAGAAAGTAGCTGAGCTATTTTTCAAATGCAAGCTCTAAGAAAGTTAACTAATACTTGGGTTATGTAGAGTACTTATTTGCTATTGGTGACTAAGTAGCGATTCTACTAATTTTGCCGGAACTCCAAACAGGGTGAACTAAAGGTAGTCAGGAGTTGTCATTGTAAGTAATTAGATTGCTTTTACCAAAGACATGATTTATATATGACATTATTTACCAAAGAAATGATGTATGTCTGTGATTACTAATTCATATTTATTATTTATTTTTTTCACTTAGCATGTGAATCTGCTAAATTTACTTATTAAAGGTGAAATATTTCTGAATTTTCTACTTTGATGAGTCCAATCTGACTCAGGGGCAGAGAGATGTAAGAGGGATCACTTCTTAAGTTACTTTGTGTAGGATTTCCATTGTATCAACAAAATCCTTACTCTTATTTTTCTCCCATAAACTTTGCTTAGTATTCACTCATGTTTCCAAATAAATAAAAGATCTATAATGACTTAATGAAGTAAACATTAACAGAATGATACAAAGGACCAAATGGCATCAGGGTTTTGATTTACCATACTTCAATTTATGGTCCCTGTATCATCCAGGATGGACTTTAGGAACAGATTTCTGTTGCTCAGCTCTGTACTGTCTTCATTCTGGGTCACGGGTTGAAGGAATAGCCTCTGTCTGAAACAGATATGACAAGCTACATGCTAGCCTTTAAGCTTCTGTCTGAAAGTGGCATATGTCAGGTCTGTCTTCATTTCATGGGACCAAGGAAGTCACACAGCCAGGAGACTACACACTATAATCCTCCCATGTGCAGGGCCACTGCAGGGAGATGCACTGTTATAAATGGTAACTAATAATAGAGTCTACCACAATCCCTACACAACTACATATTCAACTCACTTGACATAACCTGCCCGATCTAAAGGGTTGTTGTTGTTCTTTAAATGGAGTAACATTTCATCAAGCCATTCTAGAGATAAAAAACATTTAACATAATTGATTGCATACTTGTAATTGATGGTGACATAGTGACTTATTTAAAAGAACCATTCAGCTTCTTTGATAAAGACTGTTGAGTATGAAACTAGAGTTCAAGTTATTCAACAACACATGACAACCTGCATACTAATTCATACCTATTTTAAATTAGTTCAAAAGTGTTGAGAATATAGAAAATGTGCATCAATAATTATTTAAGTCCAAGTCAGATGCATGAATTATAGGAGCTAAAGGTCAAAGAATTCAGAGTGAAATAAATACTTTATGAGGGTGTCAAAAATGAGATGAGGGTTGGAAAGTTCATTCAGTAATTGAACCATGTTAATAGGCTTACACCTTTTTTCAATGGTAAATGAATATACGTCTCATATTATCAAATAAGGCTGTCTTCTGGTCATAGATATTTATATACCATCTTTAAAGATATTGAATACATACATACTGTGCCTGATTTTGTTAGTCTCTCAGGAAATGCTTTGCTGAAAAAATAAACTAGAGCACTTTTGTTGTTGAAATAACAGTTTTCTGGAAAACAGATATTTGGCATAAGAAATCATGATTCTTTTCTATCAAGTTTTATGAATTTTATCCTTCTGAGGTGTATTCTAGAGAGATAATATTAGATGGGATGGAAGACGAAATGAGGGTGCTCAGTGTAAATTGTTCAGTAGCAAAGGAACACATTTTGCTTCATAAGCCTCATTTTTAATACTATAGATTTGTTACAACAAGTAAAAACTACTTTAATTTTAGCGAAAGTACCAACTAGTGTCAGTGAAAAATGATTGCAATTCAACTTTATGTATGTAGCTATCATGGCAAAGTAATTTTACAGAGTGTAGGTTTTTGTTTTGTTTTGTTTTTGCTTGGAAGTCATTGGTTTTAAGTCCTATGTTTCGAATGTACAGCGTATTGGTATAACACAAACAAAAAGGCCCTCAAACAAAAGTCCCAGTAAACCAAGTTGCAATTAGCTTCGACTCCTGGGAAATATTCTAGCATATGTTGCTGGCACTTGAAAAATTTACACCTTATGAGGAAAGGCAAGAAAATTCTGTCAAACAATTAAACTGATTGGAATTCCCAAGAATGTGAAAAAACAAAATGAGTCCTGTGTTAGAAAAGAATGGAAAATAGTTGTGTATACGGCTGTAAACAGAAAGAGTAAAAGATTTTTGTGCCTTGTGTAAATCAGTATTTTTTTTCTTTATAACACATGTAATGCAAGTCAGGTAAAAACTTTTAGTACTGGTTTATTCTTTAAAAAACTACACATTCTAGACTTGAAAATGTGTTTAATTAAATAACCTCTAGAATAGCAATAGAGTGGCACATTTGGTATTAATATTTTTGGATAAATTAGATGCTTATTAAATCTTTGGATAAGTATACATTTGACAACTAAGTTGGTAAAGATAAAATATGGGTATGTTACCATCAAATAATATAGAATATACCAAGAAGAGAGCAAATAATTCAGATTAAGAGTAAAACAGAAGTTGGCATTTAAAAGATTAAACTAGGGTAATATTAATTGAAAGAAAATTATCCAACAAAATGAAAAGGGAAGACCCTGCTGTATGTTGCCCTTCCTAAGTAAATATACTTCAAAGAGTTGTAAGAAAAAAAATTAGAATACCTTAGGTTTTCAAGGAAATAAAATAAGCTTTCTGATTTAGAAGGCTATGTTTGGTAGATTTCTTTAAGAAAGAGAAAATACTATGGTTTACCCGTTTCCTATTCTAAATATTCCTGTGCCAACATGGGTTTATTATATTCACATGCTTTCATCTATATAGAAATTATAGGAGGTGATGGATAAGTTTATGACATTGATTGGTATGATGGTTTCAATGTTTTATACTTATCTCCAAACACATCAAGTTGTATTTATTAAACACCTATAGCTTTTTGTGTCTCAAAAAGATGAAAATGAATGAATCATAACTACTTTAAAAGGATCTGTACTTAGTGAATATATAATATCCCATGCAGTTGATAAATGCAGTATTATTATTTTAAAAAAGAAATGATAAGTTAATTAAAGTAATGCTTCTCCAGTCTCATAGCACAGGGAGATCAGCTTGGTGCTTTGTGACCAGCTAGAAGGGTGGGATGGGGGAGTGGGAGGGAGGGAGGGAGATGCAAGAGGGAAGAGATATGGGGCTATATGTATATGTATAACTGATTCACTTTGTTATAAAGCAGAAACTAACACACCATTGTAAAGCACTTATATACTCCAATAAAAACGTTAAAAAAATAAAAAAATAATAATGCTTCTCAAGCTTTTCTATTAATAAATCCTAAAGAGGGAATAAAAACTCTGAAAGCTAGGGAGGGGTCAGAGATAAAGATACAGACTTAGGGAACTTCAGGATTTAGATGGTGTCTAGCACATGAGGTTGCTAAACATGAGGTTTAGCACATACAGCTACTTGCCATTAAAGCTATAATTTCATCACATATAAAAGAAGTGAGTCTCATACAGGTCGTGATCCTTACAATCAACTTGCTCATCCAATTCTTAAATTGCACTGTCACAGTGATTTTTGTTCCAATTTTTAAGAGTGTTCCTTTACAGCTGATGGTTGAGACTCTGGACCTTTGAATTAATATATGATTAATGAGTCATTTTTTATTAATAAGGTAAAATAATGAATTTCCATTTACCTAGTCAAATTTTGATCATTTTCTATGAAGATAAATAACAAAATAACCCAGAAGTTAAAAACTTTGACTTAGTTAAGTATATACCTTCCAGTTGAAAAAAGTATTCCAGGTCACTTTCTATGAATTATAAATTTGGTTAAAAACTTTTTAAAAAGCCAAGCTATTTTTAAACTATTTATCATTTTTACTACTCTATTGATCATACTGAAAATAAATCATGAGCAAAATTATTCAAAACAAAATTATTCTCATTGAATGATATAGTGGCTGCAAGTGTGTTCAGAGTGTGTGCTAGCAGCCCTGCAGGGCTGCCTGTTATATCGATGTGTGTACAAGTCCCATTAGGTGCAAGTATCAATACCTTTTAAAAAACACTGTCGGGCTTCCCTGGTGGTGCAGTGGTTGAGAGTCCGCCTGCCGATGCAGGGGACACGGGTTCATGCCCCGGTTCGGGAAGATTCCCCATGCTGCGGAGCAGCTAGGCCCGTGAGCGATGGCCTCTGGGCCTGCGCGTCCGGAGCCTGTGCCCCGCAACGAGAGAGGCCACAACAGTGAGAGGCCCGCATACCACAAAAACAAAACAAAAAACAAAACACTGTCCACAAAGAGGCGCAGATGTTATGTCAATAATTTACAAATATGTCTGTAGTAAAATATTAATCGTCTTACATAGTCTTCACCAACTACAAACCTTTATTTGATTTTCATTTTGCTCAAGATGTTACTAACTCAGAAGTTTTCACCTTTGTGTAGACATTACTGGTTTGCTTTGGATGTGATTTCCTTTACATTTATGCGTTAAAATACAATCCTTACCCACACTGAGATCAGCACCTTTTCATTTGTATTGCCCATTTCTGAAAGGATTTCAGTATTTTTTAACATTTAGCTAGTGGTGATATTTAATTTGTTCATAATTTATTTTGGTGTGTAGTGTAACATGACTCAAGTACTCAAACATTCAATAACATTTTGTGAATAATGTATCATTCTCTATGGTTTTATGATGCTTATATTTTTATTATATATTATCTTCTCTTTTTAATAAGTGCATTTCAGATATCAATTTAATTTCTTTGACATTGCACCCAATATTACTGTCATCACTATTGTAACCATATAATTTATTCTAATTACTGGAAGATCAAATCTCCTGGTCAGCTTTTCTTTTTTTAAACTATCTTTATATTGCTCTATTGTCTACAGGCTGTTAGTATAATATGAAAACAATCTAATTTTGTTCTTTGCAAATAACCTGGTTTACCTGCCTGTTTATATCTTTATTCTAGAAATTTTTTTAAAAAACTCTTATTTATTTTTCTACTAATTTACTAGTCACATTCAATATTTTAATGCATATTCAAGCTTAAGGTTATTTTTTAAAAAGTTCATGTCAGTGATGATCACTTCAAGTTGTTTTTTTTCATCTTCAGTACATCTAACTTTCTGTAAAATTGCACCTCCCTATCTGTTTTTCATATGTATCATGTTTATCTCAAAATTTCTCCCTCTTGGTCTCTTTCTTCTATATTAGAAATGGCAGAATTTTCCCTCTCCATTGTTGATACTTGGTTTTTGTTTGGTTTTGTGTTGTTTTTTTGCTGTGTAAATTCAGCTCTTTTCTGCCTCTAATAAATATTTTAATAAATAATTCTGATCTAATGCACAAAGTTGCCCTGCCTTGTTTTCTTACCTTTTCCAGCCATATGCACATCTCACTCTATGTAAGCCTTTAAAAGAATCAAATCTTTTTCTGGCCATATACATTCCAAGTTTTCTTTTGTTGCAACACAGGTATGTTCCTACAGGTTCTGGTTTCTATAATAAATCTTTTTTCCCCCCACAGATTTTTCTCTGTATCTTTTTTTTTCATAAGTTAATGGTCATCTTTTTTTTTAATTCATTTTATTGAAGTATACTTGATTTACAGTGCTGTGTTAATTTCTACTGTACAGCAAAGTGATTCAGTTATACATATATATGTATACCTTCTTTTTCATCATGGGTTATCACAGGATATTGAATATAGTTCCCTATGCTATACAGTAGGACCTTGTTGTTTACCTTTTCCGTATATAATAGTTTGCATCTGCTAATCCCAAACTCCCACTCCACCCCTCCCCCACACCCCTCTTCCCCCTTGGCAACCACAAGTCTGTCCTCTATGTCTGTGAGTCTGTTTCTGTTTGGTAGATAATTTCATTTGTGTCATATTTTAGATTCCACATATAAGTGATATCATATGATACTTGTCTTTCTCTGTCTGGCTTACTTCACTTAGTATGAAAATCTTGAGGCCCATCCATGTTGCTGCAAATGGCATTATTTCATTCTTTTTATGACTGAGTAATATTCCATTATATATAGGTACCACATCTTCTTTATCCATTCATCTGTAAATAGACATTTAGTTTGTTCCCATGTCTTAGCTATTGTGAATAGTGCTGCTATGAACATTGGGGTGCATGTGTCTTTTCGAATTATAGTTTTTTTCAGATATATGCCCAGGAATGGGATTGCTGGATCATATGGCAACTCTATTTTTAGTTTTTTAAGGAACCACCGTGCTGTTTTCCGTAGTGGCTGCACCAATTTACATTCCCACCAACAGTGTAGGAGGGTTAACAGGCATCTTTTGATTCAACATTATTTACTAAAATAGACAGCCGGTCAGCAGGCTGTAGTTTTCTGACCCTTGTCTCTTGTTCAAGAGACACTCTCTGAAAAACACAAACCAGTCAAAAAATAGGCAAGATCTGAACAGGCACTATGTAGAAGATAATGTGCCATTAGCCAGTAAGTATACAAACAGCTCAATCTCTCAAGTCACCAGTGAGTTTGTGATCAAACTCCCTCCCTGACAGCCCAGGAGGCCTACAGGTACTTCTCCTAACAGGGCAGGAGGCCGCCATGCAAATGACATCAGTGATGAGAGCATCTTGGGGCAGCTCTCCCTACCCAGAACGAGGGGGCCTTCCCTGTCTAATCTTCACTTACATTGAGAGTATTCAGGACCCTCCTTGGAGTCCTCAGATACACGTAAAAACTGTATATCCTGCTGTTTAGGAAGTAAGGGAGGCAAGACCGCATCTGGTGAAATCACTGATACGATGCAGAAAAAATTTCCAGACCATCCTTCCTGAAGGTTAAATTCTTTCTTCATGAGAGGAGGACTGGACAATGGGATCGCAGAGCAGAGGCAGAGATTTCCAAAGTCCTTTCTGCTTGGTCAGCTGTAATATGCTTCCTCTGAACATTGCTGATCTCAAACATTTTATTTATTTTTTTAAATAGATCTTTATTGGAGTATAATTGCTTCACAATACTGTGCTAGCTTCAGTTGTACACCAAAGTGAATCAGCCATATGCATACACATGTCCCCATATCCCCTCCTCTTGAGCCTCCCTCCCACCCTCCCTCTAGGTGGACACAAAGCACCGAGCTGATCTCCCTGTGCTATGCTGCTGCTTCCCACCAGCCAACTATTTTACATTCAGTATTGTATGTATATCAATGTTACTCTCACTTCACCGCAGCTTCCCCCTCCTACCCCATGTCCTCAAGTCCATTCTCTTTGTCTACGCATTTATTCCTGCCCTACTGTGAGGTTCATCAGTACCATTTTTTTTTTTTTAGATTCCATATATATGTGATAGAATACGGTATTTGTTTTTCTCCTGACTTACTTCACTCTGTATGACAGACTCTAGGCCCATCCACCTCACTACAAATAACTCAATTTCGTTTCTCATTGTATATATGGGCCACATCTTCTTTATCCATTCATCTGTCGATGGACATTTAGGTTGGTTCCATGTCCTGGCTATTGTAAATAGTGCTTCAATGAATATTGTGGTACATGACTCTTTTTGAATTATGGTTTTCTCAGGGTATATGCCCAGTACTGGGATTGCTGCGTCATATGGTAGTTCTATTTTTAGTTTTTTAAGGAACCGCCATACTGTTTTCCATAGTGGTTGTATCAATTTACATTCCCATCAAAAGTGCAGGAGGGTTCCCTTTTCACCACACCCTTTCCGGCATTTATTGTTTCTAGATTTTTTGATAAAAGCCATTCTGACCAGCGTGAGGTGATACCTCATTGTAGTATTGATTTGCATTTCTCTAATAATTAGTGATGTTGAGCATCTTTTCATGTGCCTCTTGGCCATCTGTATGTCTTCCTTGGTCAAATGTCTATTTAGGTTTTCTACCCATTTTTTAATTGGACTGTTTGTTTTTCCGATATTGAGCTCCATGAGTTGTTTGTATATTTTGGAGATTAATCCTTTGTCTGTTGTTTCATTTGCAAATATTTTCTCCCATTCTGAGGGTTGTCGTTTTGTCTTGTTTATGGTTTCCTTTGCTGTGCAAAAGCTTTTAATTAAGTCCCATTTGTTTATTTTTGTATTTATTTCCATTACTCTAGGAGGGGGCGTCAAAAAAGATCTTGCTGGGTTTATGTCAAAGAGTGTTTTTCCTGTGTTTTCCTCTAAGAGTTTTATAGTGTCCGGTCTTACACTTAGGTCTTTAATCCATTTGGAGTTTATTTTTGTGTATGGTGTTAGGCAGTGTTCTAATTTCATCCTTTTACATGTAGCTGTCCAGTTTTCCCAGCACCACTTATTGAAGAGGCTATCCTTTCTCCATTGTATGTTCTTGCCTCCCTTGTCGTAAATTAGGTGACCATATGTGCATGGGTTTATCTCTGGGTAGTCTATCCTGTACCATTGATCTATATTTCTGTTTTTGTGCCAGTACTATACTGTCTTGATTACTGTAGCTTTGTGGTATAGTTTGAAGTCAGGGAGCCTGATTCCTCCAACTCTTTTTCTTTCTCAAGATTGCTTTGGTTATTCGAGGCCTTTTGTGTTTCCATACAGATTGTGAAATTTTTTATTCTAGTTGTGTGAAAAATGCCACTGGCAGTTTGATAGGGATTGCATTGAATTTGTAGATTGCTTTGGGTAGTATAGTCATTTTCACAATATTGATACTTCCAATCCAAGAACATGGTATATTTCTCCATCTGTTTATGTCATCTTTGATTTCTTTCATCTGTGTTTTATAGTCTTCTGAGTACAAGTCTTTCACCTCCTTACGCAGGTTTATTCCTAGGTATTTTATTCTTTTTGTTGTGATGGTAAATGGGAGTGTTTCCTTAATTTCTCTTTCTGATTTTCCATTGTTGCTGTATAGGAATGCCAGAGATTTCTGTGCATTAATTTTGTATCCTGCAAGCTTACTGAATTCACTGATTAGTTCTAGTAGTTTTCTGGTGGCATCTTTAGGATTTTCTATATATAGTATATGTCATCCACAAACAGTGACAGTTTTACTTCTTCTTTTCCAATTTGTATTCCTCTTATTTCTTTTTCTTCTCTGATTGCCATGGCTAGGACTTGCAAAACTATGTTGAATAAGAGTGGCGAGAGTGGACATCCCTTGTCTTGTTCCTGATCTTAGTGGAAATGCTTTCAGTTTTTCACCATTGAGTGTGATGCTTGCTGTGGATTTGTCATATATGGCCTTTATTATGTTGAGGTAGGTTCCCTCTATGCCCATTTTCTGGAGAGTGGGTGTTGAATTTTGTCAAAAGCTTTTTCTGCATCTATTGAGATGATCATATGGTTTTTATTCCTTAATTTGTTAATGTGGGGTATCATATTGATTGATTTGCATATGTTGAAGAATCCTTGCATCCCTGGGATAAATCCCACTTGATCATGGTGTATGATCCTTTTAATATGTTGTTGGATTCTGTTTGTGAGTATTTCATTCAGGATTTTTGCATCTATGTTCATCAGTGATATTGGTCTATAATTTTCTTTTTTTGTGGTATCTTTTTCTGGTTTTGGTATCAGGGTGATGGTGGCTTTGTAGAATGAATTTGGAAGTGTTTCTCCCTCTGCAAATTTTTGGAACAGTTTGAAAAGGATCGGTGTTAGCTCTTCTCTAAATGTTTGATAGAATTCACCTGTGAAGCCATCTGGTCCTGGACTTTTATTTGTTGGAAGATTTTTAATTACAGTTTCAACTTCATTACTTGTGATAGGTCTGTTTATATTTTCTAATTCTTCCTGGCTCAGTCTTGGAAAATTGTACCTTTCCAAGAATTTTCCCATTTCTTCATGGCTGTCCATTTTATAAGCATATAGTTGTTTGTAGTAGTCTCTTATAATCCTTTGTATTTCTGCAGTGCCAATTATGATTTCTCCTTTTTTATTTCTAATTTTATTGATTTGTGTCCTCTGCCTTTTTTTCTTGATGAGTCTGGCTAAGGGTTTATCAATTTTGGTTATCTTCTCAAAGAACCAGCTTTTAGTTTTATTGATCTTTGCTATTGTTTTCTTCGTTTCCTTTCCTTCTTTGTCTTTTGTCTTTATTTTAAAGTCTACTTTACCAGATACCAGTATTGCTACTCCAGCTTTCTTTTGATTTCCATTTGCATGAAATATCTTTTTCCATCCCTTCATCTTCAGTCTGTATGTGTCCCTAGGTCTGAAGTGGGTCTCTTTTAGACAGCATATATATGGGTCTTGTTTTTGTATCCATTCAACCAGTCTGTGTCTTTTGGTTGGGGCATTTAATCCATTTACATTCAAGGTTATTATCGATATGTATGTTCCTATTACCATTTTCTTAATTGTTTTGGGTTTGTTTTTGTGGGTCTTTTTCTTCTCTTGTGTTTCCCGCCTAGAGAAGTTTTTTTAGCATTTGTTGTAAAGCTGGTTTGGTGGTGCTGAATTCTCTGAGCTTTTGCTTGTCTGAAAAGCTTTTGATTTCTCCATTGAATCTGAATGAGATCCTTGCTGGGTAGAGTAATCTTGGTTGTAGGTTTTTCTCTTTCATCACTTTAAGTATATCCTGCTAATCCCTTCTGGCCTGCAGAGTTTCTGCTGAAAACTCAGCTGATAACCTTATGGGGATTCCTTTATATGTTATTTTTTGTTTTTCCCTTGCTGGTTTTAATACTTTTTCTTTGAATTTAATTTTTGTTAGTTTGATTAATATGTGTTTTGGTGTGTTTTACCTAGGGTTTATCCTGTATGGGACTTTCTGTGCTTCCTGGACTTTGGTGACTATTTCCTTTCCTATGTTAGGGAAGTTTTTGACTATAATCTCTTCAAATACTTTCTCAGACCCTTTCTTTTTTTCTTCTTCTTCTGAGCCCCTATAATTTGGATGTTGGTGCATTTAGTGTTATCCCAGAGGTCTCTGAGATTGTCTTCAATTCTTTTCTTTTTTTTTTTTATTCTGCTCCTCGGCAGTTATTTCCACCATTCTGTCTTCCAGCTCACTTATTCTGCCTCAGTTTTTCTGCCTCAGTTATTCTGTTATTGATTCCTTCTAGTGTATTTTTAATTTCAGTTATTGTTTTGTTCATCTCTGTTTGTTTGTTCTTTAGTTCTTCTAGATCTTTGTTAAACATTTCTTGTATTTTCTCAATCCATGCCAGCATTCTATTTACGAGATTCTGAGTCATCTTTACTATCATTACACTGAATTGTTCTTCAGGTAGATTGCCTATTTCCTCTTCATTTATTTTGTCTTGTAGGTTTTTACCTTGCTCCATCACCTGTGACATATTTTTTTGCCATCTCATTTTTTTTTTTTTTTAAATGAGTGGGGCTGTGTTCCTGTCTTATTGGTTGTTTGGCTTGAGGCTTCCAACAATGGAGTTTGTAGGCTGTTGGGTAGAGCTGGGTCTTGGTGCTGAGATGAGGCCCTCCATGAGATCTCACTCCAATGAATAGTTCCTGGGGTCTGAGGTTCTCTGTTAGTCCAGTGGTTCCGACAGAGCTCCCACTGCAGGAGCTTCGGCCCGACCCCTGGCTCATGAGCCAAGATCCCGCAAGCTGCATGAGGTGGCAAAAAAAAAAAAGAGAGAGAGGACAATAACAAAGTAAAAAATAAAATTAGACTAGGAAACGAACAGATATGTTAGAAAGAATATAAGAATATAGATGAATCAACAACCAGAAGATACAACAGTACCACAGTAGTAAAAAAGAGGAGGGAAAAGAGAAAAAGAAAAAAAGAAAAGAAAGAAAAAGGAAAAAAAGAAAAAAAAAAGGGAAAAGGCCTTGGCTGTGGAGGGCGGGGCCTAAGCAAGGGCAAGGGTTGGGTGGTGGGCAGGGCCTATGCTCAGGACCCACAGGGCTCGAAAAGGGCCTGGGGGCTTTGGGGGGTGGGGCTTAGGCTCAAAGAACAGGAAGGGCCTAGGTTTGCCCCCACCTCTGGTCTCAGAGGCAGGGGACCTCACCTGGGAGCCAAGCAGGCTTCCTGGGCTCGAGTGGGCGGGGCAAACACTCTCCATTCTTATTCCGCTCCTCCCGGAGGGCCACTCTCACCTGCCTCTCCTGATCTCCCGGGCCTCCCGCCCTTGCCCCCAAGAACCCATGCGGCCTGGAGGGGGTTTTGGAGGAGGGGTACTGGCCTGGGAGCTCAGCAGGCTCCCCGGGCTGGGTGGGCCAGGTGATCGCCCTCTGCTCCTCTCCTGCTCCTCCCATAGGCCCCTCTCGCCTGCCTCTCCTGATCTCCCCAGGCTTAGGGGTGCCGATCCTGTCTGGCTTCCACTTCTCCTCCCCCCTCTGTCCCGCCATGTCCTACTGTTTCACTTGGGGGTTCCTCCCATCTCCTTGGGCGTCAGGGTCTCCCCTTTGTATTTTTTAAGCATTGCACTCTTCTTCTAGGTTGTAGACTCTTTTTACAGAACCCAAGTTTTCATACATTTTTCTTATAGTTTTTTACAACTTCAGCTCCACTTGAGTGCTGACAGACTCTCTCTTGCCTTAAAGTTGAGGAAACTTAGATATGTCAAACATTCTTTTCTATTATATGTTCTGCTAATTATAAGGAGATGGATTTATTCATGAGAATTTCAAAAATGTTTTTAGTTCTTCTTTTACTCGAACGTGGGCATGCATCTGTAATTCTCTGGAAGAATGAACCATTTCTTGGGTTCCTTTTAATCAGCAATTAATGTTAATTTTGCTCATCAAGTAAAATTTCTCCTCTTCTTTTGCTGGACCCATTGCCTCCTTACAAACTGATGGTGTCAGGAGGAGGCAATGGGGTGGGAACAGGATGTGAATGGTTCTGGTCGCCTCAGCAAACGGCTCTCTTCCAGCAGACACAAGGCTGTGGTCACAAGTCTGCATGGGCAGTGCAGGCCAAACCATATTAGGAAAAAAGAGTTAATAGATTTTTTTAATAACCATCCTTTTTTTTCTTTCTGTATTATTCAGCTTAAAAAGTATAGCAATGCATTCACTGCTAATCTCAATCCAGATGATCTGTAAAGTATTCAGGGAATATTATTACCAATCTGTGAGATCACTAGTTTATATTCTCAATTTCCAATACTGCTAGAACTCACTGGTATTTCCATGAATGTTTCAGTAGAAAAGTATTTATCATATATGTATTTAACCACCGGATCAGTCCAGATTCTGCCTTTTAATAGGCTGCACTTTTAAAATTTAAGTTCGACCATATTAAATGGAATTTTTTTTCTTGTTTTTGGCAATGTGATTTTAAAGTTTGACATTTTTTTTTTTTTTGTTTTTTTTTTTTTTTTTTTTTGAACAAACAAATGGTTACCATTGGGGAGAGGGAAGGGGGAGGGGAACATAAGGGTAGGGGGCTAAGAGTTATAAACTATTATGTATAAAGAAATAACTTACAAGGACATCTTATATAATACAAGGAATATAGCCAATATTTTATAATAACTATAAATGCAATATAACCTTTAAAATTGTGAATCACTATATTATATACCTGAAATTTGTATAATATTGTACATCAACTATACCTCAATAAAAATAAAATAAAATAAATTTCTGGATATCTCCCATATCATCTGCATCTCCTGGCTGTCCTTTCTAGTCTCCAACCTCTAAACTTCACTAGCCTGGACCATGGCAGTCTCATCTCATTCCAGGTGTGAATTAGGCCTGGGCTTCTCTTTATCTCCCATGAACACTGGCAGTGATAGGTAATGATGGATTGATTCAAAAAACTGGGTTTCAATAACTGTTTTGTAGGAATACAGCAAGAATGTGTTTATATGAGGAAGGAGGCACTTAACCCCAAGGGTTTTCTTTTTCTTTCCCTTTTAATGTTTTTTTCCAATGACTTAAGCACCGTGTTATCTATAGTTTCCAAACCAGTTCGACAGCGAGTCACCTTGACATGCCTAAGTCTGGAACTTCTGTAGACAATACAGGGGCCAATTAGGCCTCTGCTCCAATATGGCTCTGTTAATTTCCTAGACTTTGGAGTCAGACAGATCTAATGTGAAGTCCCATTTCTTCTACTAACTAGCTATGAGTCATTGGAAAGATCACTTAATCTTTCCAAGATTCAGTTTCTATATTTGTAAAATGACAATAATAATATAGTTAGGGAATTGAATAGAAATAATGAATGCAAAGTACCTGCACACATTCAGTTTATGCCTAATAAATGTCAGCTATCACTGAGAGTTTATTTTATTTTTTTTTTTTAACATCTTTATTGGGGTATAATTGCTTTACAATGGTGTGTTAGTTTCTGCTTTATAACAAAGTGAATCAGTTATACATATACATATGTTCCCATATCTCTTCCCTCTTGCGTCTCCCTCCCTCCCACCCTCCCTATCCCACCCCTCCAGGCTGTCACAAAGCACCGAGCCAATATCCCTGTGCCATGCGGCTGCTTCCCACTAGCTATCTACCTTACTACGTTTGTTAGTGTGTATATGTCCATGACTCTCTCTCGCCCCGTCACAGCTCACCCTTCCCCCTCCCCATAACCTCAAGTCCGTTCTCTAGGAGGTCTGTGTCTTTATTCCTGCCTTACCCCTAGGTTCTTCATGACATTTTCTTTTTTCTTAAAATCCATATATATGTGTTAGCATACGGTATTTGTCTTTTTCGATGTCATTTTTATTTCACGTGTTCAAGTACTTTCTCTACATTTTTAGCTGTGTATTACTTCATTGTTTTCATGTGTCTTTATAATTGGATATTTTTAAGGTAAAGATTTGGTTAAAGAAATGATTTACATTGCTTTGTCTACATAATCACTCTATTTCTACTTGTCAACCTGTGTTATTTTCTTAAATTTCCACTTAAAATATTATGACACTGATATCTTTGTCTTTAAGTTATTGATATCCAGAAATGAAGGTAATTAGGTTTGGATACCTTTGTTCAGTAAAACAAATGATAAAATAGGTAAAAATAAGACAGTACATCCTAATAGAATCTAATACGTATTTCTGAATAATTTGATGATGATATTCGGTAGTAATTACTAATAACTGCTTTATTTTATAGTATGTTTGCCATAACTCCTGTTCTTAATAATAACATATTAAAAAGCCACTTTTTAATTAGATGAAACATATTACAAATAAAAAATCATGACCCATATTCTTAAGCAGCATGTTGTATGACATTTTTCAAAAGATTAAATATTTTAAAATGTAGGTTAGTATTTTATTTGTGTAATTTTTTAAGATTTTATAAATTTCTCCTAATCTTAGTTACTTTTAAAATTACTATTTAATTTATTTTAACTGCTAGTCATTTTCCAAATACTTCACTTCCATATTTTATTCTTATAAAATTTCATCATTAGTAATTTCCTCTCATTTATTGCTAATTTATTTCCTGGTAATTCCAAGGAGCCTAGAACAAAGTCTGGATCATAGTCAGAGTACAAATGTTTTTAAAGAATAAATATATTTTGTACTTTTTTCCAGACAACCCTTATAATACATGTTACTGAGAAACAACCCTTATAATACATGTTACTGAGAAACAACGTTTAACACAAATGAGCTTTCTGGAAAAGTAAAGTTTTGTTTTTTTTTTTTTTCTATTCACTAGCTATTTTATTATGGTCACTCTTCAACCTTTAATTTCGGATTTTAAGTAAAATGTTCTGTGCATCTTCTGTTACTTTATGGCAGTTGGATAGACACTTAACATCATTAAGTACTCTGCTGTTTGAAAATAAATAAATTCTGTAACACACAACTTTGCAACCTAGATGAAAAGTTGCCAAGGTATCTCTCTACCCCTTGTTATCTGTAACTAAGTAAGTTATCTAACTCCTGTCTGGCTTCAAAGTCCACAATGTTAGGCATATAAAGCTGTTTTTAATAACTAGTTTGTTCCCATAGAGAAGAAAAAAGTCCAAAATACAACATTAATTTTCACTGTTACATTAGAACTAGCTTTTCTCTGGTCTTCTCATCTGTACTTCATTAAGTCACATTATGTGGTATAATGTTGCAAGTTTGAAAATGCAGAAACAGTTCAAGAAATTGATTCTATTTGTTCTTTCTGTTCAATAGACCTTTGATCTGAAATGTTCAATGGTGCCTGGCTGTTCCACGCAAGCCTCTTTTAAACCATTGTTCGCATTGTAATAGCCTTGTTATCAGGTTGTATGAATTAATTCCATCACATTAGCAGGAGGAAGTTATACTCGCACAGCACAGTCTAATAACTGTTTCATGTTACTGGCCAATTGACTGGGTAACAAGACGACATACCACGTTTATAATTCAGTTGTTTTGCAAGGTGGTCCTAATTTCAGAATTTCAAAATGACAATAATAATTTTTTATTTCCCCAGGACACCTTGCCTAACTGACTTTGGGAACCTAACAATGTATAACTGAAAAATGTCACAGTGAAGCGGGTCACCACTCTCAGTAAAATTCCTGAATCAAGAGAAAACACAGAACCCCCCCCAAAAAAAAAACCCTTTGGCACAATGAAACAACCACAAAAAAAGAACAAAAGCAGACATCACCCACACAGTAAAAGGCTGAAGGTCTGGGGGCAGACAGGTAAACTAGGAGAAATATCAGAGTTCTTCAGGCAGCTACTGTCCAACTTTGGGCTGACTTCAACTGCTAGAGAAAGGGGAGGAGATCCCAGGGACACCCCCTGCCCACGCCCCTCCAGGCTGACTTCACCATCACTGAACTATTGATGATATAATCAGCAAGGGAATGGAATAACATATAATGTTGATGTTTCCATCACAAAGGGTTGACCCTGGTGATGGTGAGATGCAGTTAGACAATTAATTTGAAAACAGTAATTTCGAAACTGTTCAAATCTACATATTAACAAAATAATTACTGGACAAGTAGATTTCATTTCTCTGCTTGATTAGGTTTGTGTATGTGAAAACAGGCCCATTTATTTATTTATTTACTTGCCTACTTACTTCAGAAGATCCAGTGAGCACATTTTCCCTAAGCTTCCATCTCTTCAAGTTATCAACCCCAGAGAGGTGACCAAGTCAGTTCCCCGATTCATTTGTGTAAGGCACCTTCCAAATCTACGCTTCTCTGATGCACAATTTCTTGGACACAGCAGTCCTCTAACAAACCAAATTGCTTGTGCCCATACTCTTTTGGTGATAATGCATGACTTCTTTAAATGATTGATAGGCTCTTTAACATCATTGTGTATTTGCTGAACCATTTCCCTTCCTGGTATGCCATTACATTGCCTCTCTTCCAGCCCAGCTCTTGCACATCCTTTACAATAAGTTCTTCCAAGTCTCATAGCTAGAATAGACTTTGCCCACTTCTAAACTTTTAAAGTAAGGATGTCGTTATATGAGTTGATGTGATAATTAAATGAGATAACTTAGGCAGAATGGTTCCCACAGAAAAAGCAAAATAAACATCAGCTATATTTATGAATACCATTTACTTAGCCAACTATTACTAATTTTATTATTACCCTTTACCAAGTACTCTAGTGACAGCTCAGCACTCTGTTGAATACTCCACATGTATCTTTCTACTTCTCACAGCCAACTCACCAAGTCTATAGTTTGCTTTGTTTCCAGTTTAAAAATGAGAAAAAGGATTTACAGAAGGGTTCGTTAACTTGCCTTATTTTGTGCAGCTCTTATGGCAAAGGTGAGGTTTAAACCACAGGCAGGTTGTCTCTAATCCCTATGCCGCTAACACTGAATCTTGCCTCTGAATGACAGTGTTGCTGTCTTTGTGCATATTATTATTGGTAATCTTTTTGTTAGACACTTTGCTTACTACTTGGCATTTATGCATGTTTTCATATGTCTATGCATTCTCTCTAATTACATTTTACATCTTTGGAAAGCAGGGGCCACAGCTACCCTCCCTCCCTCCCTCTCTCCCTCCCTCTCTTCCTTCCTTCCTTCCTTCTTTTTTAAATTTCTTTCCATGTCTGACGTAGTATCTCGCATAGTGATGCTCAAAGTTGTTTATTCTTTTCTTGTTATAATTTGGCATTTTACTAAAACATTGGCTCAGAATTAGGCACACCATCAAAACAAGCAAAAACTCGCAAAGTTGTAGAAATCCCGTCACTGGAAGCTTAACCACACCATCTTTTCATTCTTCTACTCACTTGGATGCCTTGTATTTCTGAGTGTTCTTCGTAGTTTTTTGGCTTATTTGTGTTGTTTTTATTGTTATTGTGGCTTGTACTTTGATACTGGGGTTTATTGAAATACTGCCTTAGACCCTTCTGAACTTCCAGTATGCCCAGGGAACCTAAGAGTGGAAATGAATTCATTCTTAGCCGTTTGCTTTTCAAATAACAAGAAATGAAGTAGTTTATTTTTCATTTGTTGCACACTCCTCAGTAAGAAAAAAATGAACAGTTTCATTACGTATCATTTGCTGCTTGTTTGTTCAGTGTAACTGGCAGACATAGCTTGTTTACTTTTTGAAAAATGAATATGAGGTAGATAGATTCAGGAAGTCACACCAGGATTCAGAATGTACCTCCTATGCCTGAGAATTATGTATGCTCTTACCACATGGATAGACCGTCTGTCTGGGTATTTGGACAGATAGAGCTTTTAAATCTTAAGCTACTAGCCATCTTTGGGCAACTTTCAAGCAGCAAGACAATAAGACAAATCCATAGGCTTTGTTTATTAAATTCATAGGCAAACCTTGAAATCAGCTCTATAGACCTACATGGTGCTTTGTGGACGTAGCATTTATTTTTATCAACTAGATAATCATTGGACTATTCTTCTGTAGATCCAGGGTAAAATGGGCCATAATTTCTTCAAACTCTCTGCCTCTGCGTCCCAGTTTTTCTATTCCATTATCACCAGCTTCTGTAGGTGTAGCTTCTGCCCGTTCTTTCCCTGTGGTTTATTTAGGGGAAAGTCCATAGAACATTTCTTTCTAATCTGTGAGGAAATTTGTGAGTATGCATCTCAGGGATCTCTCAAACGTTGGGCTCATTATCTCAGTATTTTTACACTGGTGGATAGCAGCAGGTCTGAGATGCCATCAGAATTAATGACATAGAAATAATTCTGAAAACAATGCCTTCCAGGTTGTATTAGTGACAACTCATCTGTGTAGAAAACCTGACATTTCTATCCTAAATGATACCGAAATTTTAACTCATGTAGAAAGAGAGTGCCAAGATAAAACGGTACCAGGGGTGGCTAATTCAGTAGCTCAATGACATTATCAAAGGCATAGAGTCATTCTTTCTTCTTGTCCTGTCATCCCCTTGGTCTACTTGTCTCACTCATGGCCACATGTTTGCTGTTGCTGGTCCAGATAGCCCACAAAGACCTGACGTGTATAACATGCAAGAGAAATGGGGACAAGAGTTGATTGACAAGGGAGGGTGGCTGACAGACCCCCCCAAGCTGGGGTTCTACCAGCAAAGAAGAAAATGACTTTTGCATAGGTAACAGTGCCTGCTAAATTAGTCTCCTGTTTTTGACTCTCTCTTTGGATTTTTTCTATTGTCCTTCATGTTTCCTACCCTGAGGGTCTAATTACCTGGTCCAAATGCAGATTTCCTTCCAATCCCGAAGGTGGAGTTCCACAGCCCCTCAGATAGTTCTATTCTGATACTTAAGATGAACATTTAACTGTTTCAATAATACTAAATTGACTAGTACAGCAATTTAAAAATATAAGAAATCTTCTTATTTATAGTTTAATAAAAATAACCTCTAGCCTCTTGGCCCAGAAGCCACTGCTAAATTTACAATTACATTTTGAGGTATTTTCTTCTTTGTACCAATCAATGCTGAAGACTTTTTTGGCCAGACTACACGTAGGATGGATTAAAAAAAGGAAGATTTAATATACATTGTAGATGCTCTTTTTACTCAAATAGCAGGGAATTTAGAACCCACTTATTTAAGTGCAAATGCCACCTCCTACCTAAGTCACTTAATCAGGAGACTTTAATTTCTACAATGGCTAAATTCAGATAATAATACCTGCCCCCTATCTACCTCTCTGGGAAGCTGGGCGGATTAATTAGATAAAGTATTTAAAGCTCCTCAGAAGTGTCATATGTAAAAGATGTTATTATTTCTAGGGAAGAATGAAGCAATGTCTCTTTTATGGACAGTCCATGCTTCTAGAATTTTCCCCTCTTATTCATTCAGCTGAAGTGCCAATTTGGTGGATTTTAATTCACCATGTGAGACCCTTCTCATTCTCAAGTAGCTGCGCTTAGAGAAAAGATTTTCAAGTATTGCTTTCGATGATAGGAACCGCGTGTGATTCCTGAGTTTCTCTGAATATTTCATAGCATGGCCTTGCAAATTGGTATACATGCTAGAATCTGTTTGCATTTGTAAAAACAAGCAATGACTACATTGAAGACTGTGACCTGGGCCCTTTTTGAGGTCACACTCAATCCTGGTTTCTTCCATGAAGCGTCAGCCTATGATAGCAATCCTTACTGCTGTCCTTCCCTGAGAGCTTATATGGCCAGAAGAGCCTTCACTGCTCAGTATAGAGCTGGTTCTCAAACATAGGACATCTGACTTCAAACTGAGACGTGTTTTGAATACACCAAGTTATTCAGAGGTTATTCGGCTTTGTACAGAAGGAAAGAAATCTCATCCATCCATTTACATAGAAATGGGCCGAGTCAGATCATTTTGGACATAGAAAGAAGACAGATTGAGAGCATAATCTTTATTTATTCCCAGAGGCACTTTGTGAAATAGTTTACTTTTAAATATCTTTTTTAAGCAGTAAGTTTTCCTATTTAGGTCACAGATCCCTACCATTTTCTTCTAGAATCCTCAGTTTTAGTTATACATTTAAATTTCTCCACTCTTTTCACCTCTAACTGCATTTTATGGAGGTTTAGCTATGCTTGACCTTGAAGGTATTTTAGTGGACATTGAGCACCTTTGTTAACTCTTAAGTTGATGGTTTGCTAGTTGAGAAATTCGTTTAGCAAGTCCTCATGTGTTCTAATGACTGCAGCTGTGGTTTGCTGTTAAAAAATCTGTGTTCTGTTTGGGGATGTGGAAGCTCATTATCGATGCAGCCGGGCCTGTTTCCCCACAGCAGGTTTTGAAGCAAGTGAGCAACTGTGTCTACTACTGAGCTTGGGAAGTGACTTGCTGGGGACATCAGTGTTAGCTTTCCCCCAAGCACTTTAGGACAGCTTTTGACAACCTTATATCACTCTTCCTAGAAATAAATTCAACCTATCATTCTTCACAAAGCAAAAGTGTACCCATAGAACTTTATCTGAATCTTGATTTCATATGTATGGGCTCTTAAAAAAAAAAGTCTTATTTTCCTCATACTTCTAGTTCTAAAGGAAAAGGATAGAAATGAGCATTGGATTTTACTCAGTAACTACATAATTCCAAACTTGCTTAGGCAGCCAGCCTTCCTTGCCTGGCAGTTCAGTATGAGAAGCAGCAAGAGAGGACATGGTGAGATTCTATCAATAGGGGAAAAGGCTATGCTCTTTTACTTTTCCAGAAGCATAGAGTAGAAAAGAAGATCAAGGGTTAGGTCATGTCTAGGTCCACTTACCACATGGAGAAACAATCGAGGGTACAAGAGAAAAAGAAACAAGAGAGAAAAAAAAGAGGGGAGGGTGCTCTTAAGACTTGGTAACACCATCCATTGATCCAGGTCATGTATTGGGTGCTGACCCTTCTGATCATAAACTCCTCGCCCTCTTGGTAGAAGCTGGAAATGAGAATGGGTGGAGATGGACCTGGCATGGGAGAAGGCAGACATGTTTCTTTCCCAATGTTGCTAACATGACTGGCCCTAGCAATGTCAACGTTATTCATCCCCAAAGAATTGTATGTCTATAGTGTCTTCTTTTGAAGCATTCACAGCCAAGAGGGATGCCAAGACTAACCTAAAAAGCTAAGTTTTAAGGATTTGATTAAGGGTTTGTTGAGCGGTTTTGAGAAGGAAGAATCGTGGTTTTGATATTCAAATATGTCCTTAATAACTTGCCCCATCAAAAGGTAGATATTGGCCAACTATTTATAAGAAGGAACCCACACTTCAGTTTTGATACAAAGAAATGGCAGGTATAAAAAGAGCACCCTCATTATTTGCTTAAAGATAGAATATTAGTAAGATATACTTGCAGTGAAAATGTAGTAGACAGGAATTCCCTGGTAGTCCAGTGGTTAGGACTTGGCACTTTCACTGCTGGGGCCTGGGTTCAAAAGCTGTGTGGCATGGCCCAAAAAAAAAAAAAAAATGTAGTAGAGTTACCGTATGTTGTACTTACTATACACTAGACTCTAAGGAGTTTATTTAATTTTACTGATTTAATCCTTACAATATCTGTGAAACAATTGTTATACCCATTTTACAGATCAAGAAAAGTAAGGCTCAGAGAGTTTAGATCACTTGCCAGAGGTCATATAATTAACAAGTAGTAAAAGCCAGGTTTAGAACTAGGGTGCTCCTGCTATAGGGTTCTTGATGTCGACTACTCTGCTAATATATATAGTGAAGAAAATTTTAAATGTAGAAAACATTAACTACTAATTACAGATATTCAAAATACATCAAATATACACATAGGAAGAATAGTAATCATGAGACATCATTAGCCTATGTTAATATAAAAGATCTAGAGCTGAAATAGAGTCTCTTATATGGAAAGTCTTAAGCAGTGAGTCAAAATCAAGAAGATTAGACTATAACATAGCAGGAGGACAATAATTGTTAGGATTTTTTGCAATTAAGAACATTTGCTTAAAAATAGAGACATGTTTCATGAGGTTCTTTTTTTAAATTATTATTTATTTATTTATTTGGCTGCGCCAGGTCATAGTTGAGGCACGTGGGATATTTGTTGCCTCGTGCGGGATCTTTTTTAGTTGCAGCGTGCGGGATCTTAGTTGCGGCATGTGGGATCTAGTTCCCTGACCAGGGATCAAACCTGGGCGCCTTGCATTGGGAGCGCAGAGTCTTAACCACTGAATTACCAGGGAAGTCCCTCATGAGGTTCTGAGACAGTTCATGTAGGAAGCAGAGCCAAATAGAAGTGAAACTAAAAGAAGAGAGAGCCCTGCAAATTGTGACTCTCCCATAGAAAACATGAGCCAACTGGGAATGGGCCTGAGAACCCATTTCTTGAACATTGTAGTGAAGCTGCAGGTTCCCTTCATGATGACCAACTATGAATGATGGTGCTTTATTATGATAATAAAATGGCCAGTAGTGCATCATGGACTAATGCATTTTATGAAAGTGTACCTGTGCTTCAAGCACAATTTTCATTAGCAGTTTATTAATGGACTCCAAAATATTCTAGTTTCTATTTTTAAAAATCCTACTATTAAGGTAAAGAAAAGAGAAAAACCTCTTACTTTATTCCTTTTTTTAATGCTTTTGGTAGCTGAACCCTGTGAAAGTGTTACCTAGCCAAAAATATTTTCAAAGTTGTTTATGAATCCAGTATTCATAAGCGTATGTAATCCTTTACTCTCAGACTAAATGAAATTGTGATAGATGGAATCCAATAAGGTTACCATCTACTACATAAAAGACTTCTTTATTTTAGTAATTCTTAGTTTTAGCAACTTTTCTTAAAGTCATCTCTTCAGTATCATGTTTCCAGTCCACTTGTAAATAAAATTTTGAATTCACAAGTTACATTATTTACTATGTAAATTTTATCTCAAGGAAAAGTATATAGATTTGCAATATGTCCTCCTACCGACACACCTTTATTGCTTTAATAATAATGATTTTCATAATGATATACTAATAATAGAAATACCATTTATAATGCATGCATCAGCTTGTCATTGTTCAACATTGTTATCAGGTAAATACTAATTCTCTCACTTTACATGTGAGAAAACTGGGATTCAGAGAGGCTATGTAACCTACCAGATTTCACATAACTAATAAATGACAGAACCAAAATCTGGACCCAGATTTGTCTGTCTTCAAAGCCTATGCTCTTTCTACCCTGGCCCACTGCTTAGAAGTTTGGTCCTTTCCTGGTTCCTCCTCCTCCTTTACTTTACCTGTCATTCAGTGCTGCCTCCTGCTGATCTCCCCTGGTATTACACCATAGCCTGCCCTTCAATACAATCCAGGGAAAACAATCAGTTCTTGTTGGGAGCAGATCATTTAGGAGTATTGATTCTAAATTTGTCATTGTTTTCCGTGAAAGCTAAGCATAGAGTATAAATTGCCACTCACCACATAAAGTTGATGACTTTCTATGCCCAAATGATTGGACAATTTGTGATTTCACCCCTAGGAGTTATTTTGCTAACATTTTTCAAGGCAAAATGTTCAATCCCTGTCTAAAATGATCAAATTTTGCCCTGCAGCAAACTTGTAAATTTTTGCAAGGACTTGTGAAACTTCACAAGGCAAGAGATCAATAATTTCACACCGTTCTGTTCTCACTGCTTTCCTCAATGTACAGTATTTAGTTTGAAACCGCCAAGATGAGAAAGAAATTTAAGGGACAAGTAAGAAACTCCTTCCCTATCTTGTATAAATATAACTGCTATATTTATAATAAAGATGATCAATCTGTAGCCCAAAATTTAAAGAAAGGCAAAAAATTCAATTCAGATACAGGCATATCTCATTTTATTGCCCTTTGCTTTATTGCGATTCACAGATTTGGTGTTTTTTACAAATAGAAAGTTTGTGACTACCCTGTATCAAGCAACTCTTATCAGCACCTTTTATTTTTCCAACAGCATTTGCTCTCCTCTCACAATATTTCAAACTTTTTCATTATTATTATATTTGTTACGGTGATCTGTGATCAGTGATCTTTGACATTACTACTGCAAAAAATTACTACTCACTGAAGGCTCAGATCATAATTAACATTTTTTAACAATAATGTATTTTTAAATTAAGGTATATACATTGCTTTTAGACATAAGGCTATTGCACACTTAATAGACTATAGTATAGTGTAAACATAACTTTCATATGCACTGGGAAACCGAAATATTTGTGTGACTCCCTTTATTGTGATATTCACTTAATTGCAGTGCTTTTGGAACCAAACCCGCAATATCTCCAAGTTATGTCCATATTTTTAAAAATACATTTTACCCAAAAAATTGCAAAATTACATGTTTCTACTCTTGTAATATCCTATTATATATATTCACATAAAAATATTTTTGGTTTTCTGCCTATTGTGCCCTATGTTGCAAATCAGGGTTTCAGCAAAGGTCCTGCTTGAGCTTTGTGCTGTTGTTATGCCGAGGCACCACGACGTTTTGTTCCTCCCTGGAACAATATTAAACCTTTCATTATTCACCATTAATTTTATGCATACCTATCTCTTTCCATGTTGAAAAACACCAGTAAATTCAAGCCAGGAAAAAGGTAGATTTTGTCACCCTCTTCAAAACTTCCGTGTATCTATCCAGATCCTTTTTCTCTGCCTGCATGATAATTGTGAATATTTCCCTAAGTTCAGCTCTTTCTCGTTCATTCTTCTTGCTGTCTAATTTCTCCTTCAAAGAACTCATCCATTTTCATGGCTTCAGCTCTGCCTTTACTCATATGATTCCAAAATCTCTATGGCCAATCTTTTCCTCTTGTGTCGGCACTAGCCATTTATTTCCAAATGTTCACTGGACATTTTCTACTTTGATGATTCACCCCTTCTTCCAAATAAATATGCATTCCACCCCCAAACAACCTTCTCCTTATTTCCTTTTTATTTTTGAGAATAGAAACATGTTTCCAATCACCCACACTTGAAACTTTGGACCAGGGCTCAAAAATGGCAAAACTTACATACGTACAAGGGACAGGAGTTCATTTACAGCAATATAGTAGGGCCAAGTGATGCTGGTTGAACTGGGAGCCCTGCCCCTTGTAACTCAGCGCCACCTAATGGTCACCATAGAGAAGGACAGGCCCAGTTTTTTCAGTCCTATTTTTCAAAGGAAAACGTAAATGTAGATTTTGTTGTGAAATCTATCAAATATATTTAAATGCCGGCAACTATTAAACAAGATTAAACCCTTTGGAAGCACTGGAAATATGTATATGAGCATGTCTATCCCAAGGGCTGCCTATCTGTGACCATTTTACAGGCACTGAGCTAAAAGGCAATTAGAAAAAATATATAAATAAGTGAAAGATAACAAGTAGATAAATACTCTTGGTTATGGTAATGGTATAGAGCAAACAGAGCCAGTCCAACAGAGTGGAGGCCCAAGACCTTGGGCCACTTAGCACAGTGTTCCAGAAAAATGGGCTTAATTAATTTAACCAGTGAGATAACTGACATTGAGCTAAAACCCATAAACCTGAAATAAAAAATCATACATTCTAAATCAGTGAGAAAATAATACAAGAAGCCAGGAACTACACAAGGTGATCCTGATTCTCCAAAAATAAGCCACAGGTTATATTTCTTTCCTTCAAGGTTCTCCTAAGCATGAAAAACAAATTTCCAGCCTAAGACTGGTAGATTTCAGTGAACATGCATCCCACGTCTCTAATTCTTACTTTGTTCTTTTAATCTTTTAGAGATAATGTACATTTTGTTCTATCATAACAAAGTTATTGTAATAAACTTTTGAAAATAAATATTATAGACTTACCAAATTAGACTTTTGGAGACTGACTCAAAGATATATACTATACTGACAATATGCAGTATGCAATGACATAATGCAGTCTTTGACAGGATCTCTTAAGACATCAAAAAGACATGCGCAGGCCTGTGAGCCATGGCCGCTGAGCCTGCGCGTCCGGAGCCTGTGCTCCACAACGGGAGAGGCCACAACAGTGAGAGGCCCGTGTACCGCAAAAAAAAAAAAAAAAAAAAAAAGACATGTGCAGATGAAACTAAGTACATATAAATTCAACTAATAGTTCCTTACAAAAATTAAAAATTTGATTTAATACCTCTACATTTGGGGCTTTTACTTGTAAACCCAATACTGACTGAGAAAATTAAAGAACTGTGGAAACTTAATTAATTCAATATTTTTTCAATATAGTGTAAAGGGTATTTTTTAAACATAAAAGAAATGAAAAGTATAAGCATACAAAACACCTGGTTAAGATTATACACTTAAACGCTCAAACTACCAGTGCAAAATTCATGTTAAGTATAAATTAGCTGAGTGACTGAATAAATAATACCAAACTTCTATTTTGTGTGTGTGTCCTTTGGAAATAGACTTTTAGCTTCAAATAACTTTTTTACCCAGATCAGGTGGCAAATTGGTTTGATAAGAAATATCTTAAGAATGAGAATGGAAAATACATTATATGAAATACTGTGGTATAGGGGCTTTCGAATCTTTTCTGAGTTGTCGTTGATCTGTATGCATTTACTTTTTAAATTAGAAAACATCTAATATTTTGTGAGAAGGTACTTAATTTTTTAAATTGAGAAAATAAATTACCAAGTTAATATAGCATCAGTTTATTGTACTTCAAATTTCCAAAGCACAAGCATTTCAGAACACTGAAAGGCTATATTTAGAGTGAAATCTACATATTCCATACAGATGGAATAAGTCTATGAATATGTGTTGGTATCATTCTTGCCAGTCCTAATAAAACTCTATCTTTAGTGTGTTTGAACAAGACTTAAGTTATACATAAAAACTGAAACATCAAACCATTATATACCCTTTAAGTGTAGATAAAATAATTTTACATCCATACAATATTTTTAAATGTTGACTTTAGCAAAATCTTAAAAATCCCCTAAAATTTGAAATGAAAATTCATGATGCACAAAATTATGAAAGAAAAAACTGTCTTCTCTAAATATTCCATAACTTTTTTGAACAAAATCTCAGTGTTATGATTTAATCTTTCTCATTTACATTTGCCAAGTGTATCTGAGTTTACAAAGTGTTTTCACGTAGAATACAACATTTAACCTGCAGAGCGGCCTTTGTGAAAAGAGGGGTTATTATAATTTTAATGATAAGATAAGAGTCTCATAGAAGTGAATGACCATCCTCATCATCACACATCTAGAAAAAATGGCAGAACTAAAGAGTAAAGCCCCAGTTTTCTGAATCCCAACCCAGAGCTCTCTTTCTAATAGACCATGATCTGCTCTGACAACTTCTGATCAGATTTCTGTTTTCCTCCATTCATTTTACACCATGTAATATATGAGGGCAATGTAAGTGTAACCATTTAAAACTTTTGAATTTCTCTTTTTTAATTGGGCCCTTGTTGTATTGCCAGCTTTGTCTGAGCATAACCGGAATGTGAAATCATGTTCATATTTGTGTGTGTATGCACGTGAGTACACACATACATATGTATACATGTAATGAATTCCTATAGAAGTAAATTTACTGCTTCCTTTTATTTTCTCTGACAGAAAGATTGCTATAGTTCTGAGAAAAGAATGTGGGGAAGAGGGAAATCTCAATAGCTATGTAGGAATCAAACACTTTAGTAAAATGGAAATAGGCAGGAAGACATTAGTTTATTGCAATGATTGTTCTTTTTAATATATAGTCAGGTGTGTAGAGCCCATTCTGCACTGTAAATGCATAATTCTTAGGAGTCTGAAGTTCTAGAAGTGGAATGGCATGACCATGACCAGAATTTTTGAGAATGAAACACTACAGTGAACAAATGTATAATTCTGTTACCTAAACTGGCATAAACCTACTACATATTAATGTAATTGCCTGACCATATATTTTATATAGCTTACTTTTATCTAATGTCAATATAAAATTTGTCCAAAAATATAAATTATATTAGTCGTTAGGAGGGAAGTCTGATTTTGACTTCAATGGAAAATGCGCTTAAAAAGATATTTGAGGGCTTCCCTGGTGGCGCAGTGGTTGAGAGTCCGCCTGCCGATGCAGGGGACATGGGTTCGTGCCCCAGTCCGGGAAGATCCCACATGCCGCGGAGCGGCTGGGCCCGTGAGCCATGGCCGCTGGGCCTGCACGTCCAGAGCCTGTGCTCCGCAGCGGGAGAGGCCACAACAGTGAGAGGCCTGCGTACCACAAAAAAAAAAAAAAAAAAGATATTTGAAGAGGTCAGTCTTAATCTAATTATCTGGCCGTGTGCTTACTTATGACAAGTGCTTTCTTTCTTTCTCAAAATCCACCCTGTCTTCTGCCTGGCTTCACTGTAGCCTTAAAATCGCACTTTAGGACATCAGCTTGTCACCCTGAAAGGAACTGATATCCCCGATGTGTCATTGAAAGTTTGCTTCCAGAACAAAGAGGAAAATAGGATGGGCTCTCATGGGCTAGTTTAAGGAATCATCTGAGACTTTTGCTCTGTGTGCCTCTTCAGGGAAGGCTAACCCCCCAATTTAGCTCACTTCTTGGAGTCTGCCTTCTGTGCCGAGGGAAGGATGCTTAGTGTGTCATTTCTGCAAATTGACTTTCTGATTTTTCAAACTTTGGGAGACTGTATCAAAGTCATGATTTGAAAGATTATCTCCTCAAACCTCTGGCACTCCCTAATGGTTCTATAACACATTCACCCTTGCACACAGTGCTCTCTGCATTGATGAGGGACACAAAGAACCAAGCCCAGTGTGAACCCACGTGGGAAAAAGTGCCACATGATTCAATAGTACATGAATCTGCCTCAGATGGTAATAAAAGGTGTCATGCGAGGCCACAGGCCATAGGGAGAGCGCCAACCATGTGTATGCACATTCAGTTAAGTCTTGTGCACATCCTGTTTCTCTTAACTGCAGACCAACCGTTTCTCCTTTGGAGTCACGTACACAATATGCAGAATGGTTATGCAGGAGAAATCCATGGCAACAGCACATACAAAGCTTGTTGATTTATTTGGAAAAATAAGTTTACCTAATTTTTTTTTATTTTTAACCTTTTAAAAGGATATATTTCTTTAGATTTACTTGATTCAAACTTGGAAAAAAAGAACAGTGCTGTACAGTTTTTTTAGCCATAGCTTATCTTGGCCTTTATGAATAGCTAAAGGCTATTCTCTCTTCCCTTTAGAAAATTTGGAGGTATTTTTCTGTGCTGTGTACATTTTCATCCACAAGAATATTTTCTTCTCATTCTCCTAGATACCTTGGGACAATTATTTTTTCTCTGCAGATACCTTAAAGAACTATTTAAGACCCTATCCATTCAATCTACTCTTAGCCTCACCTGAAGGGCAAAATCCTTAAGACCTTGACACAAATACTGATAAATACATGGAATTATTAAAGGTGCAATCTCAGCAGAAAAGGATTGCTGCTGCCTTTATTCTCAGGGGAATACATATTTCACCCAGTAGCAAGACGCCCAACCGCGGCTACGATCAGAAATCTCTGAAATGCCTTTAAGCTAATCATCTTTGAACATAAGTCTTTGTTGTTCAATCAGGGACCTTCTAAATGCAAGGCAAAGAAACCTTGCTTCATTTTTTTTTTTTTTTCTTCACCTTGCACAAAACAGCATCAAGCCTGTCACTATACCAGTAAGGTGCAGTGATCTGTCAACATTCACCCCTGATGAAGACAGTGAGAGAAATCCGGAGCTCCAGAGAGTTCAGGAGAGAACCAAACAGAGTGTTTGCAAAAGAGCATTTTTATATGTTTTCCTGTGACAGCACTAGTTTAACAGAAAATAGTTGGAGTGTGCCAAAAAAGGGGGAAAAAAATGAAAGACAGTAGTAGTAAGTTAGGCTAGCATGACATGATGGATCTGGGCTATGACAAACCGAATTGGAAAAAAGCTTCCCTGGGGACCAACTATACCAGGTTTGCTGAATTGTATTTCTTGATTTCTTACTGTGCAACAGTGCTTTTTACTGTTAGATTGACTAGGCTTCAGAATATTTTTAAAATTGTACAAATCAAAATCCATGTAGCTTAAAAATGAAGGATGTAAAAGGTTTAGGAGTTTGATGTATTGAAAGGCATTCTGTATTCCCTCATGTGAGTGTTAAACATACACTTTGTCTGTTTGATGAATTTTAAATCTTTGTGGAAGGCAGTACACTTGATAACCATTTACAGGGCTGAAAACCCTGGTTGGAAAGAAGGATACAGGCTGCAGAGATTCAAAGCTTCTTCCCTCTTATCCCACCCAGATGTGCCCAGGAGTTACAACACGCAGCCTCTGTAGGTTCTCATTTGTTCTGAGTTGTTTACATAAAGGACAATAAAGAAACCTTAAATCTGGGGTCCTCTTAACAAAAGTATGATGCCTTGTTCTTATCACGTATCCTTTCAATTCATACATAGTGACTTTCACACACCCTAAGGTGAGGTCGAAAGAAAAATAAGAAGAGGGAGAAGAATTATTTCACAGCTGATAAATTTGTCAAATCTTCATATACTGCATGACATCACATGCAGTCTGATCCTTTAAATAGCCACACCTCAAAAGCTTTGAATGAATATACCTAAATGAATGGACTATATTAGCCACTCAGACAACTTTAGGTACTTGAGCTACAGAGGCATAAACAATTTGGGTCCTGTTTTCAAGGAGTTTGCAACTGATTTGAATAATTCATGAAATGGTCAGAGTGCAAAGTGATAATGTACCAAGTGACACTGAAGCTCAAAGAAGATAGCAAACTATCTATTGGGCTCAGGCAAAACAACTCCATAATTTTCCCCATCAGCTGTTCACATCGAGGAGAAGGTGTTGAGAAAGTGGTTGGTGAAAGTGAGTTTTGGTTGAGGATTAGAATATATAGACAGAAGATCTAAGCACTGAGTAAATGAGAGCTAAATGATAAGACGTAGGTTCAGAAAATATTCAAGTAGGAACCACACACTGAAATGCTTATGACTGGTAAAGACATAAAATGGTATGGTTTAAGTGCTGAGGAAAATGTGACAATTATACACTGGAGTTTGCTTGTCCTATCTGAAAAACAAAAACAAAAACAGCTGCTTTTCAGCTGTAGATCATTGATGCATGCAAAAATATGAAACAAAATTGCCAAATCTTCTGCATTTTTACATGAATCTCTTGATTTTAAATATTAGCAACTTATTTTTTAAAATTTACACATTATATGGATCAAATAAAATGTACCTGAGACTTGTGTTTCAGCCCATATACTTTCAGTTTGTAACCTCTATTCGTATAAAGACTCAGCTTGAATTGTGAATACACGATGTAGCAAGTCTTTGAGTTTGAGAGTGTGATGGGTGAACTAATTATGACTCAAATAGTTTTAGGAGTAGATATCTGGAGTGGGTAGGACTGAAGAAATAAAAGGGATTTGGAAGTCAGGCAAACAAAGAGATTATTGGAGAGATGATTAAAGTAGCTGGGATGGGAGCAGGTGACAAGGTAGAGAAGAACAGCATCGGCCGGGTGTTGACATCAAGGAATATGAAAGATTTGTCAGAGAGAAGGAAGCACACAAGGTGTTATAAAGTTGCCAATGATATTAACAGTGAGGGAGAAGCATTACTGTTCTGTGGCCTGACATTGAGCAGGTCACAACGAATGCCCAAAGTCTAAGCAAAAAAAGGTGAGAATTACTAACAAGAGCAACAAAGAAAGCCTTAGTGAATTTGACTTGGTTTGATAATTTCTATCAAAAATATATCCAATCAGTTGGTTAACTGAATTCAATTTATTTGCAAAAATATACTAAAGAATACATTTTCTAAGATATTGGATTAAATATTTTGGAAGGGATACTGGGGGCAACAGTGAATATAAAGATGTATAAGACACTCTGCCTGTCTTCAAGGTGTTTAAATCTATATGGAAAGCAGCAGATACACACACACACACACACACACACACACAAACACACACATATCCCTATGTGTTTTACTTTGTTTTGTTAATGCTAAGTGCTATGACAGAAAGGCAAAGCATTCTTGTATCGTAGTTCAAATTCAAATGATTGTTTTTGAAGGATTGTTTGATGTTTTCTGATATCTATATATAGATATCATGTGTCAGAGCTCTCCAGAGAACCAGTGATATGTGTGTGTGTGTGTATGTGTATACATATCAGATACATATACACGTATATATGGAGATTTATTATGAAGAATTAGTTTCACGTAATTATGAAGACTGAGAAATCCCTTGTTCTGCCATCTACAACTTGGAGACCCATGAAAGCCTGTGGTGTATTTTAGTTCAAGTCCAAAGACCTGAGAACCAGGGAGCCAATAAATCCCAGTCCCAGAGAAGATGAGATGTCCCACCCCAATCAGTAAGGCTGGAAAATAGGGAACAATTCTCCTTCCTCTGTCTTTTGTTCTACTCATGCCCTCAACAGATGAGATGATGCCCACTCACACTGGGGAGGACAATCTACTTTAGAGTCCACCCATTCCAGTGCTAACCTCATTTGGAAACACTCTCACAGGTACACTTAGAAATAATGTTTAATCTGGGCACCTTTTACCGGTCAAGTTGACACAGAAAATTAAACATCACACCATGTAACAGTGTTTTTGCCTGTTCTGAAGAACTACAATGCATTATTATCTGGTGGGTTCTCTTCTGAAAATCCCAATAGCAAGCCAGAGTGGGTGCTCTGGGAGGGGTCTTCTTTTCTTGCCTCTTTTGTTAAGACCTGACTCAGGTTAGCACTCAGCAGATGTACAGTTTTAACTAGGATGAATTGATTTGAATTCCAGTTGACTCAGTTTGAACCTTTGCCCTCCATATCTACCCGTTTTATTATTGCCCTGCTTGGGTCAAAGCCCACCTCCCTTCTCTCCATCAAGGTTGGAGCTGAGACTATCACTAAAAAGCATATTCTATGTAAAGGTCTCCAGTATCCTTAAGAGTTGTACTTGGATACAACTAGAAATTAACTAGAAATTAACAACTAAAATCAACTAGAAATTCATTTAGATAGATAGACACGGCATGTTTTAAAATTTCAGAATAAAAATACTTTAGAAACTGGAAAGTTTCAAAATACTTTTAGAAAGCTGTGGCTGCTTCTCAAAGAAATGTCCATTTCTCAGTGGTGCTATTTGACAGTCGTAACCAAGTGCCCCCAAATTAATAACAATGAGTACAAATAACATTTGGCTTTTCTATCCTATAAGCACATCCTATTCTTATTTTGAAATTCAGTTGCTTGGGCTTTGCAATGCTTTACCAATTTCATCAGACATTTGGGGTAACTTTAGCTTCCAGCCCATAACTTAGAATATTGTAAAAGGAGAAAGTTAAGATAAATCTAATAGTTTCCATATAAGTATTTTTGCTGTCTTTAAAGTTAAATTAGTTACTTTTTAATGCACTTTTTCAATTTATAATGCAGGAAGATGCCAATATTACTCAATTATTTTGATCCATTTACATCTTAAACTATGGAAATAATTGTTATGCCACCCCTACTATTCATTTACTCTTAGATTGGTATCCTCTTTGGTTTGGTTTTATTTATGTGTAAATATGCAGAGTTCAAAACTTGTTAGTCGCAACACTAATAATGTTATTTATATACTTCACCTTGTCCATTTAAAATGGATTGTTCTATTTATAGAGTAACAGCCTGTAAAATTGAATTTAAAAATTTAATAGAAAAGACAGTCCTTTTAAAAATTATGATGATAGAAAGATGGGTAATTTTTGTTCATAAATTACTCACAGAGCAACTTCTTAAAAAATCTTGTTTTTAGTTCCAAAACTTTAAAATAGTCTTATTGATTTTTAAAAGTAATTATTTATGTAAATAATTCATAGCAGAGTTTTCAGTATTTGAAATATAAATTCTTATAATAGGAATTTTACAAGACCATTAATTTTAGCAGGGCTGGGAAACACAACTATAATTTAGGAGCTATTGTTGATTGTTTCTAGAAATAGATATTGACCCCATTAGTTTTAAGTGATAACATTACTAAGCCAAGTATTAATCCAACAATACCAGAATTACTGATTTTAATCAGCATTTTTATTCAAAACCTTCCTTTAGCACTTAAATTTCACTTAGCTTATCATACATAAATATAAGTGTAAAATTTCAATAAATTATCTTAGAATTCTCATTTTTAAAGTTATTACAAAATTAATGCCTGCAGAAGCTCCAGTGCCTAAAGTCTTTTGTTTGTTACAGTCACTTTAGTATGCATTTTGGCTCTAGTGGAAAAGATGCCACCCTCTCAGACATTGTTTCATTAATCAAGAGGGTATCCTCGGGGTCCAGAGAAGCCTTGTGGCGCAATAATCAATCCCTGAGTCATTTAGTTGTTATGAAATTCTCTCAAGGAGAGGAAGTCATCATCATCAACAATAGCAACAACAAGAATAGCAGCTAACATTTACTGGGTCCTCACTATGTGCCTCACTATGTGCCAGGTATGGTTCCTTGACATGTATCAACATATTTAGTCCTCACAACCAATGAAATGGTTTGGAAAATGATTTTGTGAAGTTTGTTAACTGCATTTACAACTGTTAAATATTTTCACATACAGCATGTATGTCTCCATTTGTATTCTTGTTTTGAGACCCATAGATGCTAGGGCAGGGGGTGCTTAATGAAGTCTACTCACAAACAAATCTGCTGTCACCAACAAGAGTATAATTTGTGTTCATTTTGGAGAGGTTAGATTAACACTAATTTTGGAGTTTAAAACCACCTCAGTCCATCAGAGATGTCAGGCTTTGTTGACGATGCATAGTTCCACAAGCACCTGATGAAAGAGACAAAGTATCTCAGAGATGGGTCTTAAGGCTGGGTGTCTGGGAGGTAACTAAAAGTATATATGTGTTGCAAATATTAAGTGGTAAAAGAATAATGTGACGATGGGCTGTTCATATTCAAATCTGAATTTAGCTATTGTTTGGCAACAAATACTTAAACACCGCCCCAAGAAGAGCCCAAAGAAAAACCTTCCCTTTTTTGCTTATTCAGTTTTTTAATTCTACACTTAAAAGTAGAGACAACAGCAAAATCAATGATACTTTGGGGGTTACTATATAAAACCATTTAAGTTCATTTGATGAACATTCATTAAAGCTCTGGGAACTTAACTCAATGGTAAACTGGTCTTGCTCAACTATTTACTTAAAACTCCTTTGGTGTTTGTCTTGATGATAAACGATTGTCTCCATCTAAACCTTCTCTTCCCTTATACCTGAATCTTAATAAGCACCTTTAAAGATCCTAAGACAGTCTTTGCTGTAACTATTACATATTTTGGAACCCAGAACATTTAAACGTATGGATGAGTTGAGAAGCACTTGTGAACTATTCAGTACTTTGCAATTTTAACACAAATTTCTCAGAATAAAAGCACTAAGTTAGCAGGATAATATTACCAGATGTATTTACTTGGTGCTTCTGAGACTTCGGTATTTTATGGGTTAATAATTAACTTTTGGTAGATGGATGGGCTTCTTTCCAATTTACTGATGGACAACGGTGTTAGTTAGGATAACTGCTACCTGCTGTAACAAACAAACTCCACCCTAGATAATTGATCAAATAGAATAGAATGTTACTTTTCACTCTTACAAAGTCCAGCATGGGCATTGCTGATTGCAGGCAGCTTTCCTGTGGGCAGTCAATCAGGGACCCCCAGAGTCTTCCCACAGGATGGACCCAGCATCTTTAACATGTAGCTTCTGAGGTCTCTGGGTACATCTGCATCAAGCCAGTGAAAGAAGCATGAAGAAGAGGAGGGGCACAATTGGTCTGGAAGTGACACACATCACTTCTGCTTATGTTTTATTGGCAAGAATGTGATTCACCATTTAAAAGCAAGGGGAGAGGGCTGGGAAGTATAGAATCTAAGGGACAGCACTTCTGAGCGATAAATGTGTACTGTGGAAGGGAAACCACACATATTTGGTATGGTTATCATCATCTGCTGAAGGCAATCCAGAAATATCAGTGATTACCCCCAAAGAACCCTGGGCTGGTGCACTGACCAGTGACTGAAGAGTCAACTCCCCTAACATCCAGCCTAAGGCTCTAGGTACTACATCGCTGGTTTCCAGCCAGTGGGACTCTACATTCAAACAAGTGGCCTCTACTTAGAAACCAGAGGGAAATTTAATCGAATACTAAGCTAATGAGAAGGAATTTAATCATAACAAAATAATAGCCCACATTTATTAGCATTCACTATGTTTTGGGCATTGTTCTAAGCACTTTACATATGTTAGTTTAATTAATACTCCAGATGACGCTAAAGGCAATTATTCTTATTTGGCCCAGTTTACAGTTGGGAGACTGAGGCACAGGGAAGGGAGTAAATTCCCCAAAGCTATATGGTAAACATCAATTAGAATCTAAATTCAAATCTAGACAATCTAATTCTATTAGACTATCTTATCTCCCATGAAAGATAGAAAAATACCATTTGAAAAGAAAGGGGAAAATGGGGAAGAACAGTTTCTTCCTGAAAGAAACTTCCTCTAATTAGACTTTGCTTAGGTTACACCTTATAATTTTGTACAATTCACTCCCAGCCTGCAGACTTCTGTCCTTTTCTCCACAGGATGTTTTCTACCTTGTGCATGTCATGTGGGTTCAGCAAAGGACTGAATTTTAAAATGACCTCTAACCTCAAGGAATTTGGATTCTGTTGAGGAGGAAAGAGATTCTAAAATAATAGAAAAGGACAGTCAATATTAAAGGACAAATAAAAGGCAGGCAATAGGATTTCCAGGAAGGGTGGGAATTTTCAAGAAAGAGTTTATGAAGGATGAAGATTTTAACTGGTCCTTAATAAATGGGCAGAATTTCATGAATAGAAAAGTACAGAAGACTTCAAAGGAGAAGGATGATGGGAACAAAGATTTGGGTGGATAAAGGCAGTATTTGTAGCAGCATGGCTGTAATAGAAGGCAATTTTGGGAATTAGTGAGAGTTATATCTTTAACCACTTTTACTTTAGAACTTATTTTTGCATATATTTTTAATTCAATGTAACCATCTGGTAAGACCTGGCACTCGATGATTTGTTGCAGTAGTAGTGTTTATCTAAGGAGCTACGTATGTAGGCACAGGAAAATGAATACTGGGTTCTGGGAACAAAGACTGGGGAGGGATTTCCAAACAAATGCCACCTTCTACTCATTTCAACAAGTGTGAGAGTTAAGGAATGTGCTTCACTGCCATTACATTTCTGGGTCCCCAGAGCTTCTTACAGAGAACCTAACCAAGACCTTGGGGTATTCAGCCTGTCCTGCTTCTAAGTACTTTTAGAGTAACTGACCATTCTTATGTACCTATGTCACTTCTCAACTCTGCTTTCTCATGCTGCGAACACTTCATTCCTCCTTCAAATCAAGGGATGAGCCCCTGGAGGACACTAAGCAAGTTCTGAATTCTCTGAGGAGCCACCTCTGACTATGACTGTTCTTCTTTGTCAATCACAGAGCACTTCCAGTGCCATCATTGCTGTTTTCAGTATTATGTTGTTGCTGTAGGCAACATGAAACTGACAAGGGATGGCACGGAGAAGAGCTGAAAGGGCACTTCTGTTTTTTTGATGCATCTGACACCTGTAGTTACAAGAAAGAAAACAGCTTTCTTAAGCATATTGCTGGGTGACGTAGAAGGTGAAAGATGATTTAGAAATAGCTTTCCAATGCAACAGCACAATAGAATCTAAACTGCTTCTGTGTACTTCCATCCTGAGAGTATCTTCCTAAGTAGAAGCAATATGGTCAGGTAGTTTACTAGGAGTCTCTGGATAGAGTTAGGCTTCAGTGAAGACCCAGTCTAACCCTTAGAATTTAAGTATGTACTAGTAAAACTGTCTTACCAGTACGTACTTTTATATATCGGGCTCATTATGATGAGTGCAAGAAGCATGGTGAGAAAAGCTTATCATCAGTCTTACTCACAAGCACTGGAGGAGAAAGAAAGAGAAAATCCTCCTTGTAACCTTTTGCATGTCTCCTAAACCATGGCAAGAAAGAAAAACCATGATTGTTGAAATAGAGGTTTACATCCCAGGCTAGGACAAATATTCAGCATAGAGCCTCAACATTTCATATATATGCATTTAAGTAATAATAATAAATACAAAAAAAGTCCACAACACATAGGACTATAATTGAGGACTAATTAGGTGCCAATTTCTAGACCATATGTTTTGCAATGCAGTATCTCATCTAATTTTAGTGACAAAGGTACTATGCACAATTGTTATCTCCCCTTTACAAATGAGAAAATTAAGGCATAGAGAAATTAAGTAACTATCCGAAGTTGGGCAACTAATGACACAGGACTTTTTATTCTTCCCCACAGGAGCCCTGCATTTTAGACAGATTTCTCTTTGCATTGTCTCACATAGAATGCATCTTATTTCTACCTTTTACTCTACCACTCCTGTACATTCTTATATAGCTTTGTAGATTACCATTTTTATTCTTAAATTATTGCACTGTGTTCACAGGTATAATTATCTCCAATTGGAGGGGAGTCTCCCATATTCCCTGGCAGATATCTGGTTATTAATTGCTTAAAAATAGATAACTAGGGCTTCCCTGGTGGCGCAGTGGTTGAGAGTCCGCCTGCCAATGCAGGGGACACGGGTTCGTGCCCCGGTCCGGGAAGATCCCACATGCCGCGGAGCGGCTGGGCCCGTGAGCCATGGCCGCTGAGCCCGTGCGTCCGGAGCCTGTGCTCCGCAACGGGAGAGGCCACAACACTGAGAGGCCCGCGTACCGCAAAAAAAACAAAAAAACAAACAAAAAAGATAACTGGAGTTGATTTGTTCTCTATCACTTCTGTCTATAGATTGTACCATCCACATGTATATTATTATACAGATATTGGTACTTCAGTCTCAGCTATGAATTTCCATGTGGAAGGATTAGTAAAAAGGTAATATTAGGATTCCACCTCAAATGGATGTAATCCCTAGTTAGCATCTTAAAATACTGAAACTCCTTATTATCCCCTTAGCACACCATGGTATTGACAGAACTTTGTTTTACCTTATCATTATAACATCACCTCTGAGAATTTCCACTTGTATCATTACAAGATGATTATGACAGCTTCACTAAGCCTCATTCATGTGAATGGAAAATTAGTGCCATGAAGAAAATTTCTAATAATTATTTTCCAAGACATATTGGTACTTTTCAAACTTAAACTCATTAAACTGATTTGAATCTCATTTCAGCAAATCCATACCAAGTGTTATTAAGTTATTCTCATACTACTTTTAGGTAAAGATTTAATCAGGAAATATGTTACTAAAATCCATATGCATAACCTTAATATCATCACATATGTGGGCAATGGTATATGTGGATCTCAATACTTCCAGAGTAAGTCTCAAAATAATTATATAGTAAATTAAATTATCAAAATAATCAACAAGTAAATAGTACCCCAGATACTGTGCTAGTTGTTCTACATTCATTATCTTATTTGACATGCACAACCTCCCCATGAGAATTTTGTCCACATTTTACAGATGTGGTAATTGAATGCCAAAGATGTTAAGAGACTTGTTCAGAGTCACATATACAGTGTGTGGCAAGAACCATTTGGGGATATGCTTCAAGATTCTAAAGTTCTTACTCTTTTAACTTTCACATGTTAATTCACATTTCTAGTACTGGGTCCTCCTTCCATTGTTTTTTTAACATAAGAAAAAGAAAGAAAGCAGCTAATGATGAGTCTTATATAATAAAAAAGAAGTTCTGAGTTTTCATAAGTTCTAGTTCAAGATCGAAAAATTAATAATTTAGGAATAATTAGATTTATTTTCTCAACTTACTCATTATAAGAAATATTTGAACAAATACATATGCAGTAACTAAAATCAATATGCAAAATGCTTTATGCAAGTCTACATAGAGAGGCACAGAGAGAGTAAAATCTCACCGCTCTGAAAAATTTGGAGAGGTAGCTATATGTTCCCAGGGAGAAATCAATCTAGAAAGTCTTCTTTTTTCTCCATCCTATACAATAAAAGCCTATAGAAACCCTTGCAAAGGCAGCAGCAAAGTACTTCCTATCATTCACAATTTTATTTAATAGCATTTGATAAGTTAAATATCTTAGATTATAAAGGGAAAATGATTGAATTCTGTGTAGACAAATCAGAAAGCTTATTCTTAAGGGAACAGATGTTGAGCACTTTGGGGCAGAAAATCTGGGAACTTTCTACAGGAGTGTTATTAACTCAGTACTTATGTTAGAATAAGCCAGACCTGCTTGTGCCAGTGTGGCACTTGGAAGCCCATCATTCAGTTTGGTCAATAGATTAAGCACACTGAAAGATGTAAATCAAGTAGAATGGGATCAGATGTGGCCATACGGAGGCAAAATTAATAGGTAACACTCTATCCTATGTAACCATAAGTTTTTCACACATAGTAACACTCAATAAATTGGATATACTTCATTTTATATATGGGTTCAAATTATGTCTAAGTATTCACTTTGTTACCTGTATAATATTCTCAATGTATAAGTTGGTGTCTCCCTAACTGGTATAACAAATAGACCCAACATGTGTAATGACTCAACCAAAACAGACAATCTGATGATGAACTAGAACATAATTACAAACATTCTGAGGTGGGGGTTCTTGAACAGGCAGCTCTCCCCCATCTCCCGTTGGATAGGCAGTGATTCGGGGACCCTAGCCCCTTGCATCTTGTGGCTCTGCTTGCTCATGAGCCTCATTATTGTTGTCCAGAAGGAGAGAGTATAGTTAGGGCACAGCAGCTGCTTAAAAGCCTTGTCCCAGAAACTGGACACATCTTATCCTCTTATAGTCCAATGACTAGCACCAATACATGGTCATAACAACTGCAGAGGAGGCTGGGAGATGGAGTACAGTTGTGTACAAGTTGGAAAAGGAGAACACAGCTTTCTCAACTGCATTGTATATTAAATTATTACAGGATCTATATCTAACAGGGAATTACCAAACCAACAAGTGTAGCAACTGCATCATTGTATTGATAGAGTTACTATGTTGATAAACACTTTAAAATATGTACTGAAAGTCTTCTAACACTTGTGCTAATGAGTCAAGCCTCAACATGAACTCTAAGACAACGCCTTTGTTTTTTTACTGTCATTTTTGTTTTTCCCAATTACTTATTTTTGGCTAAATTCTAAATGGGTGAATTTGATGAGGTAAATTTATTTGTTTGTTTGTTTGTTTATTAGATCTTAGATCCTCAAAGGAGAGCTGTTAAATGTTTCCAAAATAATAGGTTCTGAAGATAAAATAACAAAGTCCATTTATCAGCTTTGTCAATTTATCATTTTCCTAAAGATGACAAAAGAGCACTAATTAAAAAAAAAAAAGCGACAGTCAATACGTTATGAACACTATCTCCACAGGTAACTATGATGACTTTATAATGGATAAGATATACATATCAACGCTGTTATCTCCTTATAGTATCTTCATTCTTAGAGTTTGACATGGGATATTTTTAAATGCAAAATTGTTTGATAATGAAATTGCTTAATGCTAATTCAGCACACTTGTGGGTTGAAAATAGTTACAATATTACAATAAATGTGTGAGTTGTTTATGAATACACATGTATGGATATGTATACAAATGGAGATAGATAAATAGATAAGTTGATAAATATGAAGTATGAAGTATGATAAGTATGAAGTTGCTATTTCATACATACATAGATAGATAGATAGATAGAGTGTTCTTTAAAGGTTTTAAATCGTGAATATGGTCCCACTTGGTTTATCCAATCAAGTAGTGACCAAGGTGATTATATATGAAAAACTAGGAGGTTGAGTTTCTAAAATCCAGCCATGTTTACTTTTAGACTCAGTTACTTACTATAAGCATGACCTTGAGTGAATTTTAATCTCACTTATCGTAGTTTCTTCACCTGCTAAACAGACCTAATAACCTCTCCTACATAGGCATGTTGAAATTGTCACCAGAGATAATGAATGCCAAGTGCTTATACTGTGCATCGTTTGTGTTCCACATCCATTAGTCTCATCCTCATTCCTTTTTAGTGACTCTACATTTAAAATATCACCACCACTGCAATCAGTACCACCACCTTTGCTCTCACAAGACATTGCTAAAGAGGACCTTTAATGCAACTGACAATCAGATTTTACTTTTATCCCCGCAAGTTAAAATCTTGTTAAACTTTCACATTTAAAAAACCATAGCAAGGTATAAATAATACTTCTTGCTCTGACTAAAAATAATTCTGACACTTTATATTCTTTTTGAAAATTTCAGTCCAATGTGGTGTGAAATTCTGGGCTGAAAATCTGCATTTCTGGTGAAAATACTTATTTAACTTAGTGGCACAGATAATACGGAAGATGGGAAGAAATTCTGTTTTATGACAAAAGTTCCTTTGGAGAAGAAGGAGATCAGGCATTCTCCAGTACACAGATGACTCTAAAATTTCCCAGGTAGTGAAATACCAACTCTTTCCCAGGTGATAGCTGAATTAGCATGTTATAAAAGCATATGTATTCCTATCATTTTAACTCAGGAGGAATAGTTCTGCCCTTTCACATAAATGACCATTTTATCAAAGAGAAAATTCTCAACTGAATAAATCATAAGCTTGACCACAAATAAACTCCTGTGGTTTTGTAATCTAACCCTTATTTTGTAATTTGTGAGGCTAAACAAAATGGTTTATATCCTTGAGGATAAACATAATAAAACTGCTCCTTTCTAAATAAGTATAACATCACAAGGTAAATATGTACATTCACAGGATGGTAAAGTCACTTTCTTATTTCTGGCTTATCCATTTAACCTTTTAAAGCAGATTGAACTAAAAGTATGGTCAGTCTTACAGCAGTGCTCACTGAGTTTTATGGATACTTCAGAATTATTATTTAAGTCTTGCTTTAAGCTGTATGAAGTTGCTATTTTTGTAGGTCAAAGATGGTCAAATCTTGATCCTTCTACATCTTTTAAAATGGTATTTCCAAAATCAAAATTGAGTATAATGGTGATGAAATTGTAAAATCCAAATAGTTTAGACATATCAAACTTGAGACACAACCAATATATTTTTTTTAATGGTGTTTCAATTGTCAATGAACATTTAGGCAAAAACAGATCTTTAATGTGAAACTGGTAGTAGAATATCAGTGCTTTAGGGAAAACTGGCCCTTCTATACAAATGGAATTTGAGCAACTGTTGTAAACAAATTAAGGGTAATTTAAAATATATAAATATCATTCAGTGCCAAAACTATGTCAATCAAATAAATTCTAGTTGATACTATATTCTTTAAGATATTTTCTAAATAAGTGTATTGTGTATCTTATAATTAATTTATTTCATTATAAAAACAGTTTGTGGAATAGTCTTAGATTAAATTTTTAACCAAGTTTTTTTTTTCAACTTGAAAAAATATTTTTTGCAAACACCTGTTCCCCATCTCTACATTAAGAACAATTGGAACAATCTCAGTAACATTATTGGGCATACTGTGAATTTCTTATATAAGGATGTGCCACTTTTATTCAAATTAAAATGCTACATTAAGGTAAGAAAATGCCTTGATATACTAACCAAAAATGTGAGAAAGACATAGAAAATCTTTCTAAGATTTATGGGCAAAGATTGAAGAGAATGGTGCTTACTGCAGTTCTCAGATTGGTAGAGATAGAGAGGGGCAAGTCCCTGTATGGAGGAGAGAAAACTACAGAAGTATTCAGATCATGGGGTTATTGGTTAGATCTGTGTTTAATTCTTGGCCCTGCCATTTACTAGCCATTTGATGATTGGCACATTATTTAACCTATATGTATCATCAAGTATATCATCTGATAAATAGGGCTGATAATAATACATAATTACTTATCTCAGGGTGGTTATAGGGATCAAAATAGATAATGCATGTGAATTGTCTTGGACAGTGTCTAGCACCTAGGAAATACTAAAACATATTAGTCCTCATTAGTATTATTTAGGAGAGGGCTTTTAGGGCAAGTGTGACTGATCTGGAGACAAGGAGAAGTGTGCTTGGGTAAAACAAACTCTAGGTCCTGATTCCAGGCCTCCTTGTAATTCACCCACATCTTAGGAGGAGCTTTCATCTTCCTGAGTGAGAGTAAGCCCTGAATAGTCTTTTTCTTCCCACTCTCTCCACCTGTTTTGCTAATATCTCACCAACCTGCTGATCCCTCCTTTAGTTGTCTCTTGCTATTTAGCAAAGTACCACAAACTTGGCAGCTTAAAAAACACACACTTATTATCAGAGTTTCCATAGGTCAGGATCCTCGGCACAGCCTAGCTGGGTCCTCAGGTATTCATAAGGCTACTTGAGATATCTTTTTGCGGTGTCCATTGGGGCTGCAATGTCACCTGAGGCTACACTGGCAGAATTCAGTTCCTTGTGGTTGTAGACTAAGTTCCTAGGTAACTCATAACATTGCTGTTTGCTTCTTCAAGAGCAGTAGGAGAATATCTTTACTGCTTCCAGTCTTTTTTTTTCAGGGGAAGGGCTGATCATCTTATAAAGGGTAGATTTGATTAGGTCAAGCCCACCCAGTATAATCAGCCTTTGATTAACTCAAATTCAATGGATTTGTGGCCTTAAATACATCTGCAAAATCCTTTCACCTTTGCCATCTAACAAAACCTCACCACAGGAGTGGTATCCCATCACATTCATAGGTCCTGCCCACATTTAAGAGTGGATTATACTGGGCGTTCATACCAGGGGGCTGGAATCTTGGGAACCATATTCGACTTTTGCCTATCCTACCTCTAAACTATTTTAAATAAATAAAAGACCTTTCATTTTGTGATTGTGGATGAGATTTAAATGCTAAGGCTCAAGGAAGGTAGCAATATAATATGATCAAGATGCAATTGAAGTATAGTCGTCAACACATTCTGATCAGAATCTCCTGTTTGATGTTACAAACTGCATGAAGAGGAAGAGGATCCTGGAAGCATCTGAAGGATATTGTCAGTCTGAAAGGAGAGAAAGAAAAACTTTGCCTCTCATCCAAAGACAAATTTTCAGTACTTACTACAAATGTGTTTTGAGTCTATCCAGTTTACCTTCCAATGACTTGGGGCAGAGAGAGCGAGCATGGTGGGGTCCTGATTAGGCAGCTAGTGAACAGTCAGATTTACATCACATAATTATAAATATTTTCTTGTTTTTCATGATATAGTAATTCTTATAGTGTAATTAGTTCAGATTAAATGAAGCATCACTACATTTATTTATGGTTTCTTTTATTTGTTGAAATGCCTTAATCAGTTTTAGTCTTTCACAAGCATGAAAGTAGCTACACAGTTTTATAATGTTCTTGATGAAAACAGTGTAAGTCAACACCTTTCCTCAAACAAGTACACTTAAGTAACCTTTAAGAAATGACAATCAATTAAAATATACACACTACTATATATAAAATAGATAACCAACCAAGGACCTACTGTATAGCACTGGGAACTATACTCAATATCTTGTAAAAACCTATTGTGAAAGACAATGTAAAAAAATAACATATATATATATATATATATATATATATATATATATATATATAACTGAATCACTTTACTGTATACCTGAAACTAAAACAACATTGTAAATCAACTATATCAATAAAAATTAAAAAATAAAAGAATAAATGAAAAAATCTTCCCCTTAAAAAAAGACAATATGTAAACTTTGGACCATGAATAAGACTTTTTTATACTATTTTAAAATCTTCAGATGATACGATACACTATACTGTTAGGTCTGTGGTATAGCTGTGGGATAAGGGAGACTTGAGTAAGAAACAGAATGGGGATGAAGTAAATTATCACTAAGTAGATTCAATAAAAAGTCATACCAGAAATTGAATTAAATCATACCTAAACTTCTACCTTAGAAATTTATTTCATACTCTATTAAAATTTTTCCATTTTTTTAATGCATTAAGTGGACTGACATACAAGTGAAAATAAGCAAGGACTTTGCAGTCAGATCTACAGTGGGATTCTAGTTCTGCCACTAGCTCACTGGATAGTATTAGGCAAGTTACTGACCCGCTCCAAGCTTCCAGTTCTTCACGTGTAAAACAAGAATAATTGTATCCAGTTTGCAGGATTGAGTTAATGGTAGAAAAAAGAACACAAAAAAGTACACAACAGAGTGCCCAGCAATAGAAGAGCTATGGTTAAGTATTACAGTTACAAGTCTTTATACTGCCGTTGACAGGCGAGGTTGTTTTACTTAACAATATGCTAGAAATGGCATTCCTTTCATGAAATTCTAGGGAATGCAATAGATTCAAAATCATTCAGTAAATCATAGGAGGAGAAAGTGCATGTTAATTATTCAGTTTTAAAACCATTTATATTATTATTATTCTATGACACTATTTAAGTAAACTTCCAGCTTCCCTGGTGGCGCAGTGGTTGAGAGTCCGCCTGCTGATGCAGGGGACACGGGTTCGTGCCCTGGTCCGGGAAGATCCCACATGCCGCGGAGCGGCTGGGCCCGTGAGCCATGGCCTCTGAGCCTGTGCGTCTGGAGCCTGTGCTCCGCAACGGGAGAGGCCACAACAGTGAGAGGCCCACGTACCGCAAAAAAAAAAAAAAAAAAGCGTTAAGTAAATTTTCTAGGAAAACAGAGAGTGTATCTACTTAATTAAATAATTTATTCATACTTCTTAACATCTTAAAAAAAAAAGAAACTAAATCAGGGTAATGGAAAAGATAAAGAAACAGAGAACATACAAACTAGTATTTTTGCTGCTAGTGAAATTCATATCTGGCTCTGATTTTCCTGGTGGCCAGGGCAAAAAAGAAGAAAATGATACTTTTTAAGAAGTAAATACTTTTGCTGATCTTTAATTCTGAAAATATTTTCTCATACTATTCTTTAAATATGTTACAGCATTGCCAAAAGAATTTTTATTTTTGTAGTTTCTATTAAAGGTCCTTAGTAGAAAATTAAAATATAATATTAAATATGACTCAAGGAAGATTTGCTTAGCTAATGAGATCTAATAAAAGTATCCCTGTGGAATCAACCTTATTCCTTCATGTTCTATCTATATATCTTAAAATGTAATAGCAAATAGCCTATTCAAAGCAGTCAAAGCAAGTTGGAATTTTAGCCAATATATGGGAAAACACCTGCATAATGCAAATCAGCATTGTACAATTACCATTCCCAGTTGTTAACTGCTGAGAGCAGAGGTTTCAGTGTACAAAAGATTGTTCTGGAATCTCAGAGTTAAGAAAACTCAATTCAAACCCAGCCAGGCCAAGGTAAGTATAGGCAAGTCAATTTACTTACTAGGACAATTATTCACCAAACCTTAAGTGAAGGAATTGGACTAGACAAGTGCCAGCTTGTTCTAGAACTATGCCCACAACAAGGCCTGAGACAGAGTATGCACTCCATAAATTAAAGTTAAGAATGAATCCTGTTCCTCTGTTACAGCAATGATCTGATTTTACCAGTCTGGTGGCTAACAAGGGTTAATTGATGTAAGTACCTGGTATTTCTCAATTAAAAGAGGGCAGATGTTAGCAACAAAAACTACAGGTATATCTCAAGGTTTCTCAAACTAGGTACAATAATCTTTTGGACTGGATACTTCTTTGTTGTGGGAGGTTGTCCTGTTCACTGTAGGATATTTAGCAGCATCCCTGGCTTCTGCGCACTAGGTATAAGTAGCCCTGTTCCTCAAGTCATGGCAGCTAAACTGTCTGGAGACATTTAGACCTCATTTGAGAAAAATTGGCATATATGAACAGGTGTATGCATGTGTGTGTGTGTGTGTGTGCAGATAGATAGTGTTGTCTGTCAGATATTTACTTTTAATGTACCTTGAATATATGAGATCAATCATTTTCAATTATTAATTTTATGTACTCCAATGACATAGTAAATAATTAACACAATTAGCCCAATGATCTCTTCTTATTTTGAATATAGTATGACTGGAGTCTAAAAGAATCAAGTGTTTTCCAAAATTAAAGCTAATGTACTTCATTCCATTGCTTATGGTTCTTGATGAAATCATGCAAACACAAGCAGTCTGATGTTATTTTTTTGTTTACAGTATTACTGTGTTGTTTTGGTTAACAGAATGAAAAACAGCACTGTAATACTACAAGTAAAAATGTTTTATTCTTAGTTTGTTTCATCAATAAAAGCTGACATTTTTGCAAGAAAGATGTTATACTATTGAAATTAACTCTTAGTCAATTGTAAATAATTGTATTATATCGGTATGTTATCATGAAGATTAGAAATCATTTCCTACAGAATCATGTTTTTGCTTCCTCAGCACTGTTTCAATTGAAAGGAATTTGAATGAAGTGCATCTCATTACTAACATAAAGTAGATGGAGCTTGAATAATTTTTATATTTATTTTCCATGGATGGCTATTACATTTCTTATCCTATCTATCCAAATTTTATAAAATAAATTGTTTTAATCCATTCTTTGGAGAGGAGCAATGAATTTATCTTTGCAAAAGCTCTGCATCTGAATATATTGTAATATGCATAAAGCTTTGTTAACACAGTTATTTATATAAAAAGTGTAGCTGCCTTACCTTTTATTTAATTTACATATTTTATTTACTTTCTGACAGGTTCTTCTCCTTGCATTTTTATTTACATACCAAAAATGTCTTTTCAGATAAGTCAACTAAAACTTTAATGTACTGTATAATTTAAAACTCCATAAAGTGTTTTATGTATTGTATAGTTTCATATGAATTTTTAACTTGATAGTATAGAATTTTGGAAATATTTCATCAATTCCTCTACAACATCACCATATTTCTTGAATAGGATGGGAAATAGAGTATTGTCTTTTGTCTGAGATCATGTTTAGAAAGAATTATAAAACTTATGCTAAGTCTGTATGCTTCAAGTAGGAAAGAAATCACCAGATAGTTCAAAGGAGTGTAATTTTTTCTTAAAATATTATTATGAATCTCATATAATATGGGCATCTCACATCCTTAAAGAATTTGGTTCTTTTGTTCTAAGCTATACAAAAGGTCATTATTTTTACATTTAAATGTTGGAAACAATACATTTCCCTTATGTGTTTCATCAGCTGAAACAGTGAAGTAATAATGCCAGTGTGTCAAATCAAAGTCCAGTTTCAGAAATATAAACTTAACCCTCACCCTCCCTTCTTCATATTTATCTTTTGTAAGCGTGGTTTGGGTTTGCATAACCCACCATTCATGTTCTTGTGAGCTCATGATATAAATAATTTGAAAAATTTCATTCAGTTCCCCAAATTATTCTAGTCATTATGGATGATTCATGAGAGGATTAATCTCTTGGATGTGACATAAAACTAGAGAGGAAAGACACTACCTATCATATCATTTGCAGTTAAGAACATGCTGCATATCTTTAAGCTTTACTTAAAGTGCTTATAGTAATTGGGTGTGCATGCCTTCACTCGGTTAAAACCCAAACAGCAATATGGGAGAGTGTGGTTTGTTTTTTAAATGTGCAAGGAAGGAAAATTAGTGAAATGTTTAAGTCACAAAACTGCCTCATTCAGGACCCAATTCAGCAGCATGGAAAAAGTAACTCAAGTTAACTGTACTCTTAGCATATGTCTAAGCTCAGAAATTTCAATTCACTTCAGGTTCCTTTCTTTTCCCAAGGATCTGCTGGCAAAGAAAAGAGATCCAAAGATGGTAAACAGGTTCAATAGTTCAGTAGCTCTAAGCTCTCTCAAGGTTTTCAGAATAAAAATATGTCCAGTTAAAGAACAAGTTCCTCGTATTTTGGAATGGGGATACCCATACAAATTGTTTTCTGTTTTATTATGGGCCTTTCCTCTTTTCCTGCTCCCTACCCGCTACTGCTACCACCAGCACACACAAATACACACATGCATATGGAGTTAAAGGTATAATGTATTTTGATTTTATCCATGCAAGGAAAATTTGGGGGAAGGAGTGAAACTAAGCTAACAAAGAATAGATTTAGGTATTATACAGAGATTGTGGTTTAGTGACCTAAATTGCACCATAATCTTTTAAAGGATTACAGTATTTAGGGAGAAAAAATGATCTCTCTTTCTATAATGGCATCTCTGTGTAAGAGGATATTGTAGGATATGAGCTGTGTGGTAGCAGCAGATATTTTCTCTATATCTTTCAGCAATTCAAAGTAGTTCTCAGATACATCTGAGAAGTAGCACTGAAGAATTAGTCTTCATTTATAATCAAACATTCTTGAATAACATTTTCTTCCAATTTTTGTTTTAAAGGTCTAACATTTGATCGTATGTTTTCTTTAGTTAACTTTCTATATTATATGGCAATCTCTGCAGTTATTTTTTTCAAAGATAAAAAAGAAAAAAAGCATGCTCAAAATGTAGAAGTTATTTTTGCAGTAACGTATGTCATGATTTTTAAACATTCAGGCCTTTAAACTTTTTTTATACTGTATGTTCTTGCCAATCCCAGCACAGTTCTACAAAGTAAAATATTTGGCAGTGAATTCATATTAACAGATGGAACAAGAAATTAACACGTTTTTGCTTCGCTAATTCACAGTTCTTTTAATACGCTAATTCTAAATCACCTGTTCTGACTTTGACAGGCTACAGACACCTGTTTGGGGTAATATTCCACAGCTAATTATTACATGAGAAATTCAGTTTCCAACAAAAGGGTTTCTGTGTGAAATTGTCATAGTTAAAAAATTAGTAATACCCAATATATACAAATATATTTCTGATGTCTTAAATACAGTTAATCTACTACTTATCTTTAACTAAAGGATGGTGTATGAAAACTAGAGACTGTCCTCTTAGTGTTTGAATTCTGTCTATCACACTTTACACCATGGTTGCACTGATCAAGTCAGGATGTTCTTCCTAGTAGCAGTGATTTACTGTAATACTGTATTTTAAATGGCAGGAAAAGAGTATAGAATTTTCAAGTGGCTGGAAAAATTCCTAACTGTATGTTAAAAATGACTCAGGAGAGTTAAAAAAATACTGACAAATGAAAGAGAAAAAAAGAAAAACTTAGCCTGGGTGGTATAGTGTATGGAAGACAGACAATAAATAAATAGGAAGTTCACTGAATTACAGTTTGAAGTATGACTGACTCACATGAAGCACCCAGAGGACCATTGACTGTTTGTCAAAGAAAAGCAAGGTAATGATGCCAGGAATTTTATGGATATAAAGTCAAGTGCCTCCCACTTCTTGTATCTCAACCTCTTGATGGACAAACTACTTCTATTTTCCACTAAACCTTGATTTTCTTTATTTCTCATACTGTTCTTCATTGTTCCAACAGGGTCATTTCCCTTCTCTCACCTCAGATGATATCCTTTCACAGTAACTCTTTTCATTTCAATTTCCTACAAAACCCTGCTACAGGGGAATGTGGAGGCAAAGAATGTGTATGTGTGGCAGGGTAGGTTGGTGGAACAAGAAGCAAAAATCAGAAACGTAAGGTTTTTTCGATGTTTGTAACATAACGACAGATGCTGAGGTAGAGTCTATCTTTAGGTTTGCCAAAGGTTCCATTTTGTGTGTCTGTCTTTTGATTCTCTCTAATTGCTGTTCAGCTTTGTATATGGCTTTGCTAATGTGTCTTCCTTAGCCACATTTGGGAAATGGAGAACTTGTTTCTTTAATTAACCTTTATATCCTAGTGCCGTGAGAGCAGAGTTCACCAAGCAGGCGCTCTTGGAACTTTTAAGATTCATGTGGTTATACTCTGATTTTGAAAAGGTATTGTATAAAGCATATTTTTTAAATGCAATTTTATTTTGCAAGACTCCAGGTGGATGAGGAGAAAGCTCGCTTTTTACATTTAGCCTCCTTATAATTTTGTTGTTTTTCTCCCAATTGCTACTCTAGAAAGCACATGGTCTTTCTCTAAAATCATGCTTTATGACATTGCTATTTGCAGAAATTTAACTGGCAGCCCACCCCAGGAAGATAAAATCCTGTTTCATCCAAGTTTGGTTCCCCTCCTACACCCACACCTGAAACCGTATTTCTGCCAGAGCCTACATTCTGCTAAGGAGGAAACCAATCTTTTATAATACTTTAACATACGTGAATTTTATTTTATTTTTAATTAACAAATTACACTTCTCATCCAAAAAATGCTAGATGACATTTTAAGCTAGAAAAGAGTTTCCAAATAACTCACCTTTACAATTAACTCTTATCAGGACTAGACAGTTATTTCACTGCACAGAGCATAAGCAAATGGCTGTGACGTACCTTTGAAGTGGAAAGGCCTCCATCACTACTCAAGCTCTTGGCAAAGTTCAGAAGCACGTTATCCTACAGGGAGTTGGTCAGGTCTCAAAGTTTGGAAGAGAGTTACTGGTACAGAATTGGAATAAAATCAGTTTTTTTTTCAGCTAATAAGATGCCTCAAGAATAAACCAAACTTCCTGGTCTTTAAGAGAGGGGAAAAAAGATTCTCAGAAGCTTCTCTATAAATCTCTTAAGTTTCCCTGAAAATAGTTACAGAAATACATTGCTACCTCTAAAACAACTTGAATGAATTAGATCTAGATTTTAATGCAAAATATTCAACATTGGGGCTTCCCTGGTGGCACAGTGGTTGAGAGTCCGCCTGCCGATGCAGGGGACACGGGTTCGTGCCCCGGTCCGGGAAGATCCCACATGCTGCGGAGCAGCTGGGCCCGTGAGCCATGGCTGCTGAGCCTGTGCGTCTGGAGCCTGTGCTCCGCAACAGGAGAGGCCACAACAGTGAGAGGCCCGTGTACCGCAAAAAAAAAAAAAAAATTCAACATTTAACATTTAAAGGATAATGACCTTGAAAAATGTGTTTGAGATTTAGATTCAATGTGAAATTCTTAAGAAAATTGTTCAAGGTGATGAATGACATTGCAATGCAGTTCCATTCATCTGTCCTTAGTTAAAACACTTTGAGAAGTCAATTAATATGAAAAACTGATATCTCTGATATGTCCTACTTTAACATACATGTACAATGGGTAAAATAACTATGTCATTTTGCCATGGACTAATACATATGTATATAATTTTATTTGTATGCATGTATATATGTGTATACACACACATACACACATGTACATACACCTACATTTTAGGGAGCTTGTTTAATCCTTCAGAGAGGATTGCAGATTAGAACAGATTAAAGAGTTATTGCAGCAACAATTATATTTCACTTAATCACTTTTCTAAGCAAGTAAATGTTCAACATATCAGATACTTAAAGGGAAAACTTTAAGTAACTAACAGATGCCATTAATTTATAGTCACCATTTATGTCCTTATACATATTTTAAATAGTTGCTTATATACACACACACATACACACACACACACACACACACATATCTCAAGGTATTATATTTACTATCTTATTTATAGAATATATTTTAGAAAGAGGTAAACTTCATTTAAAATTTAATTATATTAATGTAATTCATCCTAAGTCATTCTATTATATCATCTATCTTAGAAGCATGATATTATTATTATAACAATAGCTTGTCATTTACTGAGCAGCTAATGAGCACCAAATACTCTCCATAAATTATTGCTAATCCTAGGCTTATTGTTCCATTTCACAGAATAGGTAGCTGGAATCTAAAGAGGTTAATAACTTCTCCTCTAGTCTCAGAGCAGTGGCCAAAATAAAATCCCAGCCTGGAACTCTGTAATTGCAAACCCATTTTTTTTCTCACCACTTGATACTGGTGATCAACATTTGAGTAGCTAGATATGTAGAGTTCAGGTTTAGCAGCAACTGTCATCAAAAACCAAAAAGGTACACACACTGTGATAGAGTCAAATGAACTGTCTAAATAAGAACTTAAAACTAATCTGCATAAAATACCCAAATGAGCAAATCACTTTGCCTTACTAATCTGCAGGGATGTTTATTTATTCCTGGAAATATTGAAGTCTACCAGATCATGATGTCAACTATCTTATATTTTAAAAATTCAGTTTCCATGCTGTTTACAAACTATTCACTGACATTGCCTGTGCCTTCAAGGAGTATACAATTTAGTAAATTACAAAGTTCATAACTTGATTCTTTTAGCTTTACAATGCTGCTTTATATCTCTGTAAAATAATATATTTTTATCAGCAAATTTTCTTTAGATGTGTTGTCACTTTAAAGGGTTTTCTTTTAATTTTTATTCTAAAATATATTTGGCAAATATATTATACTGGCCTGTTTAATTATGACCCATGAATAGATCGTAATATTCCTGTGTCAAAGACCACATAAGTCTTATTTTCTAGCCTTTATCACAGTCATAGGTATTATAGTGAAAGTTTAATAACTCAGTGTTAAATGATTAAATGGATGGATGGATGGAAAATGTATTCATGTAAATTCTGGCAGATAATTGTATGGCAGTGAAAGTGAGGAGAAAAAGAATACACACATAGAAACACACATAGTTGTAATCCAGATGAGAAAAACTGAAGAGCTGAATAACTTCATTTAGCAAACCTTTATTGAATATCAGGCACTGAGTTAAACATGAAGATATGATGTTGATGGAAATTAATAGTAGCTAGCCACATGGATTTTACTTGCCAATGGGAAAGGTACAAAAATACTTAAATAAGTGAACATAGTCAATAAGATAATTGCTTAATCTGATTATTGCTGTAAAGGTAAAATGTGCATGATGACACAAACTCACTCAGGGGATTTCTTTAGAAAACAGAGACAGGGAAAACTCAGAGGAAGACTTTTGAGTTGGGATTAAGCAATGTGAAAGAGGAGGAAAAGAGCAGTCTCCTGAGAGTAGGTGGAAAATTCCTGATTGTTAACAATGAGGACCAAGAGAAGGGAGTCATGCGTCCTTTAACAGAGTCAGTAGCTGCTCATTATGACACACTCTTTGTCTTCCTTACTTAAATATACATGTGGCTCCGAAACACAGCTAAACATAAGAATTTCTGGGGTAATTTTTTAAAATCTAGATACCAGGACACTTACTGTATTGTCAAGTGGTAGGACACACTTTCTGTATATTATAAAAGCTTCCCAGGTGCTTCTGTACAGGATAGAAAAAACAGCAGCAACACTACGCTCATCTTGTGGTTTCTACTAACTACAAACCACAGTTACAGAATAATACTAACAAACATTATAGAAATAAACACCAAAAAGGACCACTGAAATCTATTCTGTTCAATACTTGTAACCCAGAAAATGACCACAGTCATGTTATACATACCTGCATCACCTTAATCCCCTAAGAAATAAATATATATTAAACATTTATTTGTATGTATCAAGTAATTTTCAACTCAAATTGACCCAAATAGGGTATGATTTAATGAAAATTCTAACCATTAGCCTTTCTTCCTAATTTAGTTAGTAAATCAATTAACCAATAAATCCATTCAACAATCATCTAATAAATGTGGTCCTCAAACAGGCAGCATTGGGGTGTTCCAGAACTTGTTACAAACGCAGAATTCCAGGCCACCCCAGACCTAATCAATCAGAGTCTATATTCTGACAAGTTTCTCAGGTGATTTGAAATCACAATAAAATTTGGGAGCTTCTTGAACACTAGTTGTATGCCCAATCCCAAAATATGTGCTAAAGTACACAGAGGCAATACAAGTTTACCAGGAGTTAACTTTTTCCAGCAGAATCTAACTAGTTGAAACTGGGAAGAAAATACCAGTTTTTGGCAACGTTGATTTGAATATGCATTTGAGTCAAATTCCTAAGTAAGTTACTGACCCTGATCCATGACATGAGATTCTCTGATCAGTTCTGTTTCTAAATATGTAAACTCGCTGTACGTATAATACAATCAGTCCATCAACCTTCAATATACAGTCCAAATTCCACCATTATTTTCAGTCTAGATTATAGTAAATCACTTCCCAATTGTGTCCCTGCTTCCTATATTCCTATTATAGTGTATTTTCCAATAAGTTGTTAAACTCGGTGACTTTTTAAAGACCTTGGGTTTATTGTTCTCCTCCCAAATTGATCTTACATAATTACAGCGTATGTACTTCCCGTGTCTGCTCATATGGTAACACCGCAAATAAAATTTTCCTGAACACTTCAGTTAAACTAGACTCCTCATCTCTCTCTTTCTCTCAGTCTCTCTCTGTCTCTGTCTCTGGCTTTGTCTCTCTCTCTCTCTCCCCCACCCCTGACTCTATCTTACATTTTTCTTTATTGTCCTTATAACTCTCTGTAAGCACATCATATCATATTATCATATCATATTATCAACTAGTGTCTTCACACCAAAGTACAAGATCCAGAAGGCAGGGACTTTGTCTTTCTCTTCCACCAGTGCCTGGAAGAGTACCATATAAATAACAGAGGCTGAAGAAATAATTCTTGAGTGAATGTTGAATGAAATTAGCATTCGAGGATGTCCACAGTGTGTGAGGCTATATAATTATCAGAAATACTTATTGAGCACCTAATATTTGTCACTGTGGTAGACTCTAGAGAATGGCATGCAAAAATATATGCCTTCTGAAGACATAATGCAATTGAGTAATAAATGAATGAAAATAAGGAGGCCTGTAGTACACAAAATAAGTGTTTCATGGGTTAAAAGGTGAGTTCAGTGGTGGAATGTGGAAGAAAGAAGACCATTTTGATAAGCAGGTAATATGGTGATGGCATTTTCAGAAGCATAAATGGCGAGCTTTAGAGTTAAGATATGTATGGAACATTATTCATGAAACTGTGAAAGTACCTGTGGAACCCACAGTTAGTTACAAAGATAACCAGTGACCAGCTAATGGTGGCTTTATCTCTGAAAGTAAGGAATTTGTACTTTATTCTATAGACAGGTTTTTTGAGAAAATAGTCATGTGTTCAGAATGATGGTTTGGGAATATTCATGCAAAGGCAGTGTGCAGGATGAACTGGATTGGGAAGAGGCTGCACAGAGATACGGTTGGCTAAGAGATTGCCAATTGTACATGGAAAGTAGCCTAGGTTGAGAGGTGACATTGGTAATACAATGTATTAAATGAGCTAATAATACATAAATGTTAGAAGAGCACATAGCAAGGAAAAATACTATATGAGCAATTGCTATCATCTTGTTCATCACTATTATGGCACATAAAAACACCAAAGAACTTTCGCACAATAGGAGCTATGAGGGTACTAATATAAGCTGTGTAGAAAAAAATTCTTCCAGAGACAAGGATATTATCATTTTCTAGTGATTTAAGACTCAAATCATTGGGCTACATTTTAGTGCAGCAGTTCTTACCATTACAAATCTTAAAAAAGGAATTTATTCTCATCTTCTCAGAAAAAAACCATAGCCTTGCTTCTTTCAAATAGTCAACACAAGAGACAAGAGTTTTTCCTCGATTCCAAAGTGCCTTTTATTTATTTGCCAAATGGGAAACCCCTCATACACACAAATCTTTTGTATTTCATTGTTTCCACTTTCTAAACAACAGTTTTCTTAACCAAAAATGAGAATATTAAAATTGACCTGAAAGATTGTGATGAGGGTGTAAATGACAAACTATAAGTTAAGACTCAGTCTTCATGCCGGAGTGGGACCTTAATATAAATATCTGTTGTCCTTTCTTTCCCACCAGAATCAAGTAGAGTGCCTTGACAATGTTAATGCTCAATAATTGCTTATCAAATCAGTGAGTGTTGCTTAATTTGCACTTACTAAGCACTTCACTTTTAAATCATTGACCGATACACTTTCAGATGTTCATGTTCAGAAAACCTGCATGGAAATATCTTTTAGTGTTGAAGCTGTAAACTTGACTTTTCTCTCAGTCTCTTCTAATCCACAACTTTCTCTTTCTTTATATGTGTGTGGTTACCTGTTCTCCCCACAGTATGTATCCTAATACTATATCTCATATCCTGGCCCAATATTTGTTTATTTGCCATGATATATTTTTGATACTTTTAGATTGATTTCTCTTATTTCCATTTTTGTCCCTTTCACTCCCTTCTTGTGTTTCCCAGTGTATTTTTTTAATCAGGTCCTATTTTGTTTTAAAATTATATTTTAAAAATATATTTATAAAAATATAAATTCCTGTCCCCCTATTCTGTGTATCCTAAACCATTACTCTCTTCTATATATACTTCTTTCCTCCCTCTTTTATGAAACTTTTTCCCAGTCTGGAAACTTATTTCCATCCCTTTGCACATTTTGTCTGTTGCCCAAGGTATTGTATTCCTAATTGGATTAGAAAACTCATCCTTATAGGACCTTTTATGTGTTCTGTGCACTCACGGTTTTCTGTAAACAAAAATAATAAATAACAGGTGGGTAGCTAAATATATAACCCACTGGGAATCAAGTATTTCAAAGAGGAAGGAAAAGGCTATGTCAGAAACACTTTACATAGGTTATACTGAGTTCAGTAGAAAAGTAAATGGTGTTCAGCTGTCACTTTTAATAGACTAAATCCTGCTATTGATTAGCCAATAAAAAGTAAACATTTTAAACTTATCTCAGTTTTTTTTCAGAAATGTATTGTAATAAATGTTATTATAAATGTGTGTTTCTATAGCACCAAACATGAAATCTCTCTTCTGTCTCATCTTTACCCCTTCTTAGTAGATAGAGAGACAGATGGACCCAGTGAAGGATAATTAAAACTGTGTGGGCAATCACCAAAACTTAGATGTTTCTAATATAAAATACAAAACCTGGTTAGGATTCTTTAACTTTAGCAATTCCCTCTTCCCATATACTACCTCCTACCAGAAAAAAGGAGGGGCCAGGATGCTGGTGGACTGGAGCTGGCTGCAGAGCTGACCATATACAGCTCTTCCCAGCTCTGCATTCTGAGATACCACTTTGTTAGCTTGAAATGGGCAGTGGGAGTATTCCCACTAGGAAAATCAGTGAATGCTACAAATAAAGACTTTTCCCCAGAGCCTTCGATATACATTTTTTTTTGACCCCGCCACTCCACTTGTGGGATCTTAGTTCCCCGACCAGAGATTGAACCCATGCCCTCAGCAGTGAAAGCGTGGAGTCCTAACCACTGGAATGCCAGGGAATCCCCTATGATAAACATATACTAGCACAGCACTGGGGAAGGGTCTGAAAATCTGTGGCAAAGATATGCTGGAAGTCACTTGACTTCCAGCATAGAAGGTAATCCCTGAGAGGGAGCAATAGGAAGTAAGGAAGACCGTAGAATCTGACTGGGCTGAGCAGAAGCAGGGGATTCAGAGATGAATCAACAAGATGCTATTCTGGGAGAAAATATCAGAGCAAAGAGTTAAAGGGGAGACTAGGCAAGGAAAACTGGGGACTATCTCTGAGCAAAAAAAAAAGAGTTGTGCATACTTTGTATTGGACAGTTGCAGTCTTTTGGGGGGATGGGGAGTTGGGCACTAAAGTGAATGGAATGAGACTTTAAACAGAAAGGGATTTCTGGAGTCATAATACAACAGAGGAAGCAAACTCCTAACAAGCAACAGATTTACCTGGTGAGAGGAGCTTGCTGTATGTGGGTGCAGCACCAGCTCCCATATAAGACCTTTGCACGGGGCTCAATATCCTCCACTCCCTGTAGGAGGAAGCCACAGCCAGAAACTTGGATGACAATGGATAGCCTGGGTTGCTGGATGCCTCACTTGGCTCTGGGGGGCCCATTACCATTTTCCTGGAGAAGGACAAAGTCTCAGAAGGAAGATCTTGTGTACTTAGATAAGAGGGAAAAAAACCTCGAAGCATCCAAACCAGGATGCTCAGGTTTATGCAAAATGTGTAAACGCATGTTTAGTTTAAGTGCCTCAGTCCAACGTTAATTCATGGGAAGTATAGATAGGGCCCTTTAGGTTACAAGTGACAAAAACTCAACTCAAACTTGTGTAAGCAAAGAAGGAATGGACTGCTTTGTCCCTCTCCTCTTTTGTTGTCTGTGGGTTTTTATTTCTAAACAGGTTTTCTCTTATAGAGGGTTCACACTGATGTGCACCTCAGCACACAGGCAATTAGCGTAGGAGAGATTGCCTATTTCCCCTAACTTCTGGCATAAAAGTCCTGAGAAGACTTCTCAGTGGCCTGGCTGTGTCATGATGTGCCTTTCCCTGAACCACTAACTATAGGCCGAGAAATGAAATTTTCTGCTGACCTGGGCTCGGTGCCCATATATGGAAAAGGGCTCGGATCCCATGGGCTGAGAGGGGGAAGGGTATTTTCCCCAAAGGAAGAGGTGTAGATTGGACATAGAGAGACATGCACTATGGTTGTCTTCTTATTAGGGTTACAGTGAACTTACCGGTATCTTCTAAAAGTGGGTAGAAGCTTAATCACTCTATTTAGGACATTGTTTCTTTTCTAGCTAAGATTTATATGCTCATTTTCAATTCCCCTAAACTCTACACCTTCTAAAATTTCGTTCTCCTGCATGTGTGCACTGCACTTTATTTCTACCGTGTTATTGGTCTAATCCCAAAAGGCTACTCAACCCTCTGTGCCATGCCCCCCCCCCTTTTGGCTTCCAGATCTGTACCAGGGTTGGGCTGTCTCTGATGGTTGGTCTCCTATGCAATTTTTTTTTTTTTCTGTCAGACTGAGTGAGGCACTTAGGAGAGGCTATGTTGCTTCAGCCAAGAAAATCCATTGTTCAAGTGACAAGGGACTGCTTTATTAGCAGAGAGAAGCTAATAAATTAACTACCTAAGATATTATTTTTATTCATAAATTTGAAAATTTGATCAATCAAAGATGAGGTTATGTGCTCTGTAACTCTGCATAGCCCACTCTTGTAACTTGTAAAATGAATAGTGCAGAATTGATGGAATAGTGATTATTTAATCTAAAAATGCAGTTATGAACTTCCTACTAAATACAACACAATAATACAATAATATGATAGTAATATTATTACCATTATTGAATAATAGTAAATAATCACAAAAGTAAATATTTTCATTTAGAATTTTGAAGATCAAAAACGTTTTGCAACTTTCCCATTTTAAACTTCAGTTACCTAATGGGAAAAACGGAAGGTCAGTATTACTATGGACAGAATAACCCAAGGCCTAAACTAATTATTGCTGTCACTGAATTTTTTGTTTACTTTCTGTCTGTGCTTCCCAATGCTTGTATGTGGTACTGGAATAGAGGAGAAGGAGGAATTCATTTGTGAAATGTTTGTTCTGATAACTGGAAGAATGGCTAAGGAGAAGGTTTTATGTCATTATAAGTAAACAACATATTTCCATTTGCAATTATATGAATTTAATTCCTTATCTTTTAATGTTTATACCTGTAGTTATTAGTCAACTTAATCTCTCTTAGACTAATGGAAATCAGTTGACTTTGGAAATAATATTTGCTGCCATAAGAGTAAAGGATGGTACCCACCTGCTCTTCCCCTGACTGTGCCTCCTAGTTTGCCTGGGACTCTCCTGGTTGATGCTTGTTTTTTCAGTATATTTTTAATTGTGCCTCCTTGCATGCTATAAAAGTATTTTAGTTCAAAGAATGTAGATAGGCTAAGTTTATGTTACACATGAGAATTATTTTTGCTTTGAAATGACAGGCTGTTCACCAGAAACATTGGAATTGGTTAATGAAGGGGTCATAAAAACAGCTTTCTTCAGAAATCTTTAACATTGATGAAGTTAGATATGTGCATCACCCTGAGACAGCTAAGGAAAAGTCTATGAATGTAGGAATTGACTAGTATTTGATGATGGCTCTTGCTCAGCATGCAAACCTGCAAACATCTTAGAAAGGAATGAAATGTCCATGAGTGTGAGAAAATCTATATTAAGATTGGAAATCAGTCTTACCTCAGAAATGAGTCACTGTTTTCATTCTGTTTTATTATAAATTTTATAGTTTAAAAAATTCAGGATCGGCAGATGATGGATCATAGATCAATAAATTTCAAGTCTTAGGATTTCCTTAAAAGGTTTTATAATTTCCTTTGGAAAGACTGTATGAAGAGAGATAAGCATGGAGGAGAGGCCAAGGCCATGTGCTATGTCAGCACATGCACCTGGGTTTCAAATCTCAGCTCTACCGCTTATTAGTTTGGTCTGTGGTTCTTTGCTTTTAAATTGCATTATTAACACCATGTATGCAAAAACACACCCACACATAAAATTACAGGGAGAACACAGATTAGCATTTGATCACTGCTTTCCTTAGTTATAACATCTACTAACGCTAATATTTGTCTGTCTTGTATTTTGTTTTCCTAGCATATTTTTTTCTTTCTTCGAATTATAACACAATCTGCATGGACTGGAAAAATAGTCTGTGGCTTTCTTTCAGTGTTTACATACTTAATTCCGGAGGTGAATTACCTGCTAAAATGATTTATGTTTGTCCTTGATGGACTGCCACCAATGTAGAAAGTCTGAGGTACTCTTCATGGCAGAAATACTACTTTGTAACCTAATACTTAACCTAATACTTATTTGTTTTGCTTTTTAATGAGGAAATGCAGGGAGAGTAAAACTGTTAGTTCAGGTTTAAACATTCACTTGTGCTTTCTCTTCTGTACTGTACAAGCTTAGCTGAGAAAAATCTATACATTTTGGTTTCGAAACGATAATCTTACATTCAGTATGTATGCTGGTCCGTTGTGTAAAAATGAATTTTTAAGCAATTTAGCATTTCATCAAAGTAACAGGGCACTTGATTTTCATTCATCCATATGGAAACGATTAGAAAAAAATGCCACTTATCTTAAATAGTATTTGTCAGATTTTCTTCATCAAACTTGGTAAATACAGATCTCTTGACATTTTGATGAATTTTCATCACTCTGTGGTAAACCTAAGTGACTAGGCTGTGGCCCGTGAACAGCTTTTGTTTCTATGTGACATTAAAATGTATTTTTTTTAAAAACATGATTATAATGAATATTCAAAATTAGATTCATTCTCCAGCATGTGCACAATAGGTTAGAAGTCGTGGCTGAAGAACACTTACTAGTCAATCTCAAGGCTTTATTATTTCTTATGAATCTCATCTTTTCACATTGTTCAGAGATATGACTATCAAAGAGGAAAGCCAGCTAAATATATACCAGTTTCAGTTTACCTAGACAACTTTGAAAATTCATTTCACATGTAGTTAAGTGAAAAGTTGGTGTATCTCCCTAGCTGTATATTGTCTCGACTCAAAATTTCTTGGACCGTATGTTCAAGACAGCTTGAAACAGACATTATAAATGAAGAATAATCAGTTACCATAGTTCAGAGCATTTTCTTCAAATACTCTTCAATTTCTGGTTCCAGCAGAATTTTATTTACTCAAATATAAATCTTTTTTTTTTTAATACTCTAGAGCCTCATCCTCAACAAAACACCTCATTTTAGTACAATTGTTTTTATATCCTGTCACAGGGTGATGATGATAAATGGAAAATGATTAAGTATATTGTGTGTCAGATTTCTTCTTTCACAATTCAATAAATATTCCCAGAGTCCTCCCATGTCACCTTACTTACATGATTATGAAGTAGAAGATATGTTTGAAATCCAAGGTTGAAATCTAGTTTTTTATTTTGGTTGTTCTTCTTTACCAAAAATATAAAATATGAATTAAAACTTTGGATGCTTACAAGCCAAATTAATCACTTAGAGACATTAAATCCTTTATTTGGAGACCTTGAGCTGTGTATACTTACATAAGAAAAAATCACTTTGAGTTTCTAATTCAGTGGGAGGCATAGCTGTAATACAGTGCTTTCTTTCATTTTAGACACACTTTTAATATTTAAGTCACTGGTTTCCAAATACAGTGCACTTATTCAATAAAATTTATTACATCTACTATTACTTAAACATCAAAAACAATCACTAATAAGAATTGTGACAAATGAAAAAGAAAACAAAAGCAAATTCCTTTCCTAAATATCATCCATACTGACCTTCATGTTCCTGAAATTTCCACCTTTTTTTTTTTTTTTACTTTCATGGTATTAAATTATAAAAGTTCTCAGTCAAAAGGCTAATTTTATTATTTATTTGTCTGTTTATTTCTAACTTCCTTGTTTCAGAATGGTCTTGAAGTTGCTTATACATTTATTATATCAAATACAGTAAGGCAATAAATCAGAGATGTTTAACTAATGAGAAAACATCACTGGGGAACTTATGACATGAGTGGCCTACATTTTTTTGGCACTTTACAATTTTTAAAGTCCTTTTCTCTTTTAATATTTTTTGTTTCTGTATTCTTTCTGTGATCCTATGAGTAAGCAATCCAGATATTTGCTTTTCTCTTCTCTAACACCTATGAAGTAAGCATTTTTACTTCCATTTTTATAAGTGAGGGAAATGGAAGTTCAGAGAGTTCAAATACCTTACCCAAAGCCACACAGCTATGCATTGACAGACTAGAATTCAAACTCTTACCTGCCTGGCTTTACACTACACTGTTAAGAAAGAATGTTAAACAGCTGTATAAACTGAACCTCTCTTCTCTGTCTGTTCACCCAGACCTTTCTTATCTTTTAGAATCCAGCCTAAATCTCTTCTTTAGTGGGGCTTTCTCCAACAGTTAGAGCTCATTTCAAATGAGCTCTAATCAATTTCCTGAGTTATTGTCCATGCCATTCATTTTGACTTTTAATCATAGATTATTTTCCAATATTATTCATGAGTGTATGCATTCCTGACTTATCTCCCCTATAGTATTTAAATGAAAGCAACTTATCAATGTGTTTTGTACAATTATTTGCTCTAAGTTTGCCCATGATTGCTGAATAATACAAACTTGTCCTCACCAATGTTTAAGCAGTAGCTTTACCATGCTCAGTAAGGTATGATAGGCAGATTCAAAGAGGGCCCCATGATCTTTGCCACTGATATTACACCCATGATAGGTTACATTATAGGGCAAAGATGATGATGTCACTACCTCGATTTGGTTATGTTTTATGATAATGGTGAACAGATTGTGCAGATATAATTAAGGTCTTGAAGCAGTTGACTTTAAATTAATCAAAAGGAGATTATCCTGGGTGGACCTCATTTAATGAGGTGAGCCCTCTAAAAGAGGTTTTACATGTTAGTGATAATCTCCAACTAGCCTTGCAGAAGCACACAGCCATGCGGTGAATTGTGTATGGAGAGGAGCCGTCTCTAGGAGCTAGGGGCCTTAGCCCAACAGCTACAAGAAAGTGAATTCTGCCAAGCACAACATGAGCTTGAAAGAGGACTCCTTAGCCTCGGAAGAGATAGCAACCCCATCTGACACCTAGATTAGAACCTGTGCAGTCCTGAAGAGACGACTCAGCCAGCTTGTGTCTGAACTCCTGACCCATGGGAACTGTGAAATAAGAAATGTATATTGTTTTGAACTGCTAAGTTGGTGCCAGTTTGTTAGACTGTCATAGAAAATAAACACATTTTTACTAAAATAAGTACTAATACTAATACATAAAGTAATGTCTAGTATACTATAAAACTTGTCAATTATATATGTTATGTATATCCACATATATATCTTACACTGATTATTTATTTACACATGCACAGAACACATGCCTAATTTAGCAGCAACATCTCTATCTTAAAGTTTTAATGACAGAACTTTCACCAAAGTTGTGGAACCACTCTACAAAATTATGAAAGAACATATTTTAAAGGAAACTGCTTTGTGTTTAAGAATGATTCCAGGAGGAAAAAAAAGAAAGTTTACATTAAACTTTGAAGTTGAGTGTCTATTTGTCCACAGTAAAAGAGAAGAGTTTAAGTAAACTTTGGCCTACAAGATCTATAAAGTATAAATAATGTAATACAATGTTAATATTTCAATGCCCCTGCCTAAGAGATTTTTATAGATATATTTTTCTACTATGCTACCATTTCCCATCAAATTTTAGCATATAAATAAATTTGCATAATAGAAATAAACTCTCAAGTAGCACTGTATAAGACAAATATATGACATATCCATGGTCATATGTGTGTTAAATTTATGAGTATTTCATAAGTAGCCATGTATGATTCCTAAGTCTCTATCACTTTAGTTGAATAAAGTTTCTTTTTCAGGATCTTGGTGATATTGTATGAGGGCAAATAAACCTAGTGATTCAGGCCTTCAGAGTTTTGAAGTAGCATATGCACAATATTGCTACACTGTTTATGCAATTTCAACATATTACTCAAATAGAATTATGATTTTTTTCTAATTTCAGTTTGTCCTCAAGGTTTCATTTCTCCATCAGTGATATATTGGAAAACTCCTAGGCAATAAATAAACACAGGATGAGTTGTAATTTTCTATTTCTAAAGTAATATGTTTGGTAACTGTCAATGTCCCCACATCAATTTGGATGTCCATAGAGAAAGTATTTATTTTGCACATTAAAGATAAGTAGCCTAAGTTGTATACATACTCTTTTAAGTTTTTTTATGAGGATGTTCAAGTAACTATTGCTAATCTATGTCACTTTCTCCCTAAAAATATCATTTCTTTGGTTTGAGTTGAATTTGATGTCCTCATTCTGTTCTTAATTAGATATGGATCTTTGAGTTTATCATTTATTCATTTATTTCTGCTCAATAAGGACAGAAATTATATCTGCAGGAGAGGCTGCTAGGAGGATCAGATGTATATGAAGTTTTGCTAACTATGAACCCAGTCATAAACCAGAGTCGTTTGTCTTTTACATGATTCCAGTACATAACAAACATATTTTTCCCCTGAGAATTACATGTTAGCAATATAGTTTTTCATTATGTTCTATTTTTTTTTAATGCAGAAGGCTTTTAAAAAATATTTTATTTATTTATTTATTTATTTGGCTGTGCCGGGTCTTAGTTGCAGTACGCGGGATCTCCATTATGGCAAGCGGGATCTACTTCCCTGGCCAGGGATAGAACCCGGGACCCCTGCATTGGGATCGTGGAGTCTTAACCACTGGACCTTCAGGGAAGTCCCCATTGTGTTCTATTTTTGTGACTATTGTGCACTGATTACCTTTAAGATCCCTTTGTAAAAGCTCTTCCCCTCCCGCCCCCACCCCCCTCTTCTTCCCAACCTTCCTCTTTTGTAAAAGGAACCATACCTTCTTGAGGCCATTAGGGTACCATGGGCCTAGTTATCTCTTTTCTGGAACTTAACTATAAATATCTCTTTGCGTGTCTCCTCTGCTAGACTATCCTCAGAACAGGAACAGTGTCTTGTGCGTTATTTGTTTTGTCAAAATCCAGCAGAGTACATAATGCATAGTAATCACTCAATAAAATGGTTTTGATTTTTCCTTTAATAAAATAATATATGAAAAAATGAGGAAATAGTGAAAGTCTAAGCAAGGATTACATAGACTAGTCTCCCTTCAGTCATCAAGCTAAACTTTCTGAGAGGAATACTGTTGATACTAAAACAACAACAACAAATACCCTTAAGAAGTACATGAGGAAAGAGCTTGAAATGTATAGCCACTTTAGAAAGGCTAAGACCATCTTTTGGAGTAAAAAGGGAGATGACTGGGTATCTTGAGAGGAAGATACCCAGTAGAGGTAGAGGAAGGGTTAATATCATTTCTTAAATCTAACCTCAAGTTTAAATTGTGATTCTAATGTTAATCATTATAAGACATAAGCGTCACATCTCATAAATTCAGTCAGCCTGTTTCCATTATCGAGAGCCATGTTAAATAAAGAACAGTTTCACAAAGCATACATTTCTAGAAAGTCCTTTCTGTACTTTCTCCAAATTATGTTTCTTGTCGTACAAGCTACCTTTCATGAGCTGTCTGCCACGAAGCCCTAAGAATAATAATGCAGATGTTTGAGTCAATAAATGGTCCACTTCTCTTTCAGACAACCTAGTGTATAAATAGAAAATACCCCTCCCCTTCCTTTATATATGCCATGCGTAGATCACAATATCAATTCAAACAAAGAAATGGATGTTCTAGGAACTGGGCGTACAAATACATTATTTCTTCTCTTTGAAATGAGTGAAGGAAAGGGAACTAATAATAATGTGACATTGTTGTCTACTCACTAACGACAGCCTGGAATAAATAAAAAAGTCTTCCTTTGGTTGTCCTGATGGTGAGATATAACTGCCTTTCATAATGCTAGAGGTACAAATGTCCTCATATTTTAAAAATGTTTGATAAGATCCTTATCTGTCATATATTTCAGTTGAGGCATTTTATGCTTTGTATTGTATCTAATAGGCCTATTCACAAATGAAGAGTATATGAGGGAAAAGATGAACATCACTTCATAACAAGACATTGCGATAAACTCTCCTAAATTATGAAAGCTTCCAAATGCATATGGCCTTTTTATTCATGGCTTTTTCTATTCACATATCAAAGTGCTTCAAGTGGCTTTGATGACATACTTATGAATTCATAAAAGTGTTTTTCATAATGTGCTCACCTTTGGTGCTGAGAGGTTATGCAGATTGCTTTTATTTGCTTGGCTGGAAAAGAGGAGCTAAGAGTGTGTTGCAGATACATCACACTTTAGAACAATTTCTTACATTGTCCTTAGCTACTTTTCACAAACTTGCCGGAACTCTCTACCCAAACTTCAGGCAATGATAAGAATAAATGTCAAATATTATTAGTTCTGGAGTATAACTACTAATTTTGGTTTCGACTGCACAGTACATAGAAAAACCTTGGAACATTTCCAGTTATCTTCACGATCATGTAGTCCTTAAAACCCTGAACAGACATTTAAAATGAAAAAAAGAAAAAAGTACACCATCGTATTGAGGCGGCAGATGCAAGTTAGCATTATCAGAAGATGAATACTTGCAGCCTTCACTGGCAACCTGATCAGATATATTCTGTATAATTAAATAAGGGAGCTGTTTAAAAAATAAAATTATAGCATCTTGGGGAATGCTTTGTAAATAATGGAGTAAGCAGCAGAGGGAACAGCAAAAAAAAGTCCAAATGTGATTAGCAGTTGCTCTTCATGAGAAATTTTCTCCACCTCTAATTTGACTTTTCTGAAAAGCTTTAATGAACACTTTCCTCAGTGATACCGTTTGTTGTTTTAAATATCATCATGTAATCTTTGCGGTGTTATTACTGTATGAAGATGACACACTGACGAACTTTGTAAAATACCAAGTGGCTCTTGGCAGGACGTGTCTATACTAACTCATTTCAGCCCGTCGTGTCCCTGTTACCGAGCTCTTTTGCACAAATGTTAAGGTTATCACAATTCCAGAAAGAAACTGGACTTTATGAAGGCTTGCTTTCTGAAGAAAAGGACTTGGAAGAAAGCAGGAAATATTAGTACATCGAGCAAAGTGAAAGACAAGGTAGTTTAACTTGTTAGTTTGTTTACTGATCTCAAAAGTAAATATACTGCAGCTGAAAGTGTTCCATTTTTATCCGCCTGCTGCAGTAATGGTTGTGTTACTTCAGGGCTTCTACTTCAATAATTGATCAGGGTTTGTATAGCACCGGCTAAGAGCAAAAATAAGAGTGTTGCTTTGAACAAACTGCGGCAATGTTATAGCATTAGGCACAGAAACAAGATTCGGGAAATATAGAAGAAACAGGAAAAAGATGGATACGTTGGGTGGTAAATACTGCTTCGGGCTAGAAAGTAATGAGAATTTTTCCGTAGAGAGTTTTGACCTGCTATTCAAAAATTGTTTCTTGTCTTAATAAATCCTAAAAGTGTAATTTACTTGCAAAAGGGAAAGAACAAAGGCACCAAAATTCTTTTGATAACAACACTTGTTAAGGTTGATAAGTTGGGTTTCAAATGTGTGAAGAAAAATGTGTGACAGTTTGTTTTAAGGTGACAACCTAAGTGTTCAGATACTTGCATCTTTTGCTACTTATCAAGCAGTAGCCAAGTTGTAGCTTCCACTTGTACATTTGCAGCATAGACCATACCGAAGTAATATCAGTTGAATTCATGGAGAAAATATACTCGTATTTGTTGGTAAATTGACAACCACAGATCTCTATAATTTTTCTTAAGGTGGTAAGAAAGGTGGTAAGACTTTTTTCTTTGGTTTTAATTTGTTTTGCATTACAAATAAGGAAACACCAGTCCTTTCAGAAAATAATTTTTTTCTGAACATAGAGTTTTCCAAAGATGATAGTTACATATTTTCTGCTTTTTCTGAGTTGAATCTTACATGACTCACAGGGGTCTCAACTGTTAGATGCCAACTACTGCATACATACGTGTCCATTCAGCAAAAATTTGTGTTTGTCTTATAAGCTATTTATGAATTTTTAGTTTAGCCTTCTTTTTTTTTTAATAATTTTCTTTCTTTGTTTTTTTTGGGGGGCTGCATTGGGTCTTCATTGCTGTGCACGGGCTTTCTCTAGTTGCGGCGAGCAGGGTCTACTCTTCACTGAGGTGTGAGGGCTTCTCATTGCAGTGGCTTCTCTTGTTGCAGAGCACGGGCTCTAGGCATGTGGGTTTCAGTAGTTGTGGTACGTGGGCTCAGTAGTTGTGGTGCACAGGCTTAGTTGCTCCACGGCATGTGGGATCTTCCCGGACCAGGGCTTGAACCCGTGTCCCCTGCATTGGTAGGTGGATTCTTAACCACTGCGCCACCAGGGAAGTCCCTAGTTTAGGCTTCTTGATTGTGTGTGTGTGTGTATATGTCTGTGTGTGCACACACACGAAAATCAACTTGAAGATTAGGAAGCATGAGGTGGTAAATTCTAAGTTTAACTTACGATTCATGCTATTAAAATAACTACTGTAACCTGCTGCTCTGGTGTGGTAATAGTGATAAGATGTAAAGCAAGATTACCAAATTTTAATAACAGTGTAGGAAAGACACTATGATGTTAATAATAATGTGATTTATTCCATTATGAAACACATTGCCAAGGAGTGATTATTTATTTTATGCCTAATTACCGTGGAGGAAAAAAATTAAACAGTTATATATTTCATACCAAAGAATAAGCAAAAAAGGATCTAAAATTATTTGTTCTCAATTATATAGACCCTTCCTGGTAAAAATGATGTACCAAATAATTGCTTCAGTTCTCTACTTTGCATGTACATGTACCACTGTAATTAAAAGGCATGTACTGGGTTGAGAATGTGAAGATCAACTTTAGCTTTTTCCACACTGAGTACCTAAAATGTCCGTAGAGCTCCACAAGCAAATGAGTTTGGATATGCTGAGCTAAATAAAGATAAATAGGCTTTTTTTACTGAAGAATTTCTCAGGGCTTTAAGGATTCTAGTGTACACTACAAACCTCCATGCAGGGCCAGGAATGCAGTGTTCCCAAGCAGATCTCATGATGAACATTTTTGTTCAGAACCTCAAGGGACTGGTGAGTCTTGGAACATACTTTGAGAAATACTGATCTTGACCTATACCAGCACCAACCCTGATTCGCTGTGCAGTGAGAAAATCACTTTCTTTGTTCTTCAACTTTCTAAATTAAAAAAAGTCCACAGAATTCTCTGTATATTTCACAAGAATTGAAAACCCTCTTGATAATTGTTGTCATAATAAAATATTATTTAAAATAAAAACGACAAAATGGTTAGATGCCGAATCAGAGCAGTTGACTGGACTCTCTAACCAGCTAAACGGTGTATGTGGGCAATAGGCACCGTGCATGCATGATTTTGTTTGGGATTCAGCTAATTTCTCTGTGGTACACAGTTTGGGGAATCTCACAGTGAGTTGATACCATAAATATTAAAGGTTTAAATGCCAAGGAACTGTTCAAAATGATTGGAACGTTTCTTCTACTCATTCAGGGTACATTTAGTATGTCAAGCAGTAACCTAGGAAGTAGGAACAGAGCTGAGAAATGCAGAATCTGTATTTAAGGAGATACCTAGGCAGGGAAGACAGACCCGAAAGTAAACAAGAACCATACTTGTTATCAAACAATGTGTTAAGGCCTATGGTGAGGTGGAAACCATAGAGTCCTATGGGTGCATGTGGTAGGGGTTTGGGTAAATTATCCAGACTGGGAAAAGCAAATGGTAATATTTGAGCTAGTTCATGAAGCAATTGAACAAATTATTCAGGCAGAGAAAATATATTCCAAAAAGACAGGATGGCAAGTACACAGGCATAGGAAAAATTATGATATGTTTCATGATTCATATATAAAGCTCAAGGGGAGGGGAGGGAGGCAGGAATGGTAAGTGAAAATAATGATAGAGTTTTTAAATGTTATGCCATAGACTTGGATGTTTTCCTCTGGGTATTAGAGGAACCACTAAAGGACCTACGTTTATGAGGGGAAAGATAGATGATAGAGACAGCCACGAATAGATGATGATATCTGTGTTTTCTGACATGTATGAATGTGTGAGAGCATGACTTAGATTGGGAATAGAGTTTGGAGAGTTGAAAATTATGTAACCTAACAAAGTTTACCCAGGACAGCTTGCCCTTGTTATGATATTTAAAAATAAAATAATTGATCATTATATGATTGTATCCTATATCACTGATTTTCAAATTATTTCTATCCTCTCAATCCTTCACTCATGCATTGTGCAATAAAGAAAATGCAGTAAAAAAAATACCAAGAGAGGATGGCTTTGTTTGGTTGGTGGGGACATGGGTATAGGAGGCCCCAGGGAACAACCCAAGTAGGCCCCTGGGAATTTAGAATAAAACCGTGGAACACAGTGAGGCAGAGTTTTAAAAGTACTCTTTTTTTTAATATAAATTTTATTTATTTTTTGGCTGCGTTGGGTCTTTGTTGCTGCAGGCAGGCTTTCTCTAGTTGTGGCAAGTGGGGGCTACTCTTCGTCGCGGTGCTCATGCTTCTCATTGTGGTGGCTTCTCTTGTTGTGGAGCACAGGCTCTAGGCACATAAGCTTCAGTAGTTGTGGCGTGCTGGCTCAGTAGTTGTGACTCACGGGCTCGAAAGCTCAGGTTCACTAGTTGTGGCACATGGCCTTAGTTGCTCTGTGGCATGTGAGATCTTCCCAGACCAGGGATCAAACCCGTGTCCCCTGCATTGGGAGGCAGATTCGTAACCACTGTGACACCAGGGAAGTCCCCAAAGTATTCTTCTAAGTATTAGAAAATAACATGTGTGACATTCTAACAGCTTATTTTGTATTTAAAGAAGACTTTTTGCTTTCTCTTTCAAATTCTTTTAAAATTTTGGTTTTCTTTCTTCATTGCACAATATTTATTAAGAACTTAATACTGGCCCTAGGCTGGATGCTGGAAAAATGGTGGTGAACCTAGAAAACATCCCTACGACCGAGACAAGTAAATCATTCCCTAAGTATCTATGAAGCTGCCACTCTGCAAAATGTTATGGGAGAGACCTCCAGAGCACCATTCAGGACTGTGCAAGTGTTGATCTGGTGAGCAAGGCCAGAGGAGGCTCCCTGATGGGCTGAAGGTGGAGCTCCGTGGAGTAGGAGAGGCTGGAAGTGAACCTCAGGCTGAGCTATGTGTGTGCAGAAGTGCTGTGAAACAGTGAGCATGGCACATTTGTGAGGCTGTCTGCAGGCCAGTCTGGCTATGGGGGCGGGAGGAGGTGTTGGGAGTGAAGGGGGGACAGGATAGGAAGCTGGGGAGGTGAGAGGAAGGCGTCAGACTTCGGAAGGTTTTGTAGGCTGAGTTAAAGATTTGATATTTATCCGTAGAGCAATGGGAAGGCATTAAATAAATCAAAGCAATGTAGCAAAATGTTTCTCGAGGCTGCGTGTGGCATTGCTTCTGTAGGCTCTAGGTGGCGAATATGTCAAATTTTGCATTACATTAAGGATTCGGGGATTTTGCCTTAGTAGGTTTCTGACTGCCATTGACCTAAGAGTCAGGGATTTTTAGGAATGTAACCTAATGTAAATAACCCCTTCTGGAGTTCTCTCTTAGGCTTTCGTACTTGAGGATCACAGGATTTATTTTCAAAATAACTCCAGGTCAACTAAATTTAGCAATGACTGGCAAAATATCAAAAATTTAAAAAAAGAATGGAAGGTGTTCTGCTTATAAGATAGCAAAATTCTACCCAAACACTCGAAGGTAGAATGCCACTGACCTATGATAATTAACTTGAAGAGGAAAACACAGCGTTAAATTAATTGCTCAGCTGGAAATTATTTAGTAATTCTCTGAGTTTTAAGTCCCAAGGGTTTACTTCTTGATATAATATTGTTAGACAACTTAAAATCATCTTAAAACGTACATTTTGGGGCTTCCCTGGTGGCGCAGTGGTTGAGAGTCCGCCTGCCTATGCAGGGGACACGGGTTCGTGCCCCGGTCCGGGAAGATCCCACATGCTGCGGAGCGGCTGGGCCCGTGAGCCATGGCCGCTGAGCCTGCGTGTCCAGAGCCTGTGCTCCACAATGGGAGAGGCCACAACAGTGAAAGGCCCGCGTACCGCAAAAAAAAAAAAAAAAAAAAAAAAGTACATTTTGGAAGGCATTTCTTTCCTTCACTTTTAGTGTGCAAGTGTTCATTTATGTGTCTAATAATAATAAACATTTCTTGACGGCTCCATATCTTGAGTGTAAACACTAAATTTGAGCATTTTAAATGATATATCTCATTGTACCCTCACAATTACCTACATAAAGTAGGGGCATTTTTACTCTTATTTCAGACAGGAAACAGGTTTTAGAAGGGATAGCTACCCAAGGATGTACCAGCTGGTAAGTGGTTGAGTGGAGGTTTGAACCCAGGAAGTCCAATAGAGAACCCATTGATTAATTGCTGCAGTGTCCTGCCTCAGAACTCAATAAAAATAAACAGAGTTGTACATTTCGTAGTATTCAATAAATTTCTGACATGTGGAGAAAAGTACTCTCAGTTAATGGTTAATGTGGATGGGATTCAGTGGCCCTTTGTATTTTAAGGAAGATAATTGACAAGGAGAAAAACAACATAAATCAGTGATTAGAATTTATTAATGCAAGACTCTGACATTGAAATACTGTCAACAAAAGGCATCCATAATCTCTCCAACCAGTAGAATCGGGACCTGTATTTGGTTACTTGACAGGAAGTAGGAGGTGAAAAGAAGACTGTAGAATTATCTAGTGACAGACTGGTAAGTAATGGGAGTAGAGAGAGCTTCGGAGTAACGATTTTATATATTCCATTTCAGTGGCTTCTTGCTAACCTACTTGACTCCTTTGAGGCAAATAAACCAAATGAAAACCTCACTTTAGGGCGTGACTGTGACTCAGGTTTCCATCAAGGAAAAGAAAGTACACAAAGCTGTGCAGGAACATCATGAAGTCAGGCTGCCGGGTTCAAATTCTGCTTCAGGACTCACTTGCTGAGTGACCCTTTAGAACCTGTTCAACCTCTCTAAATCTCAGTTGGTTCATCTATAAAATTAGAATAATAGTACTTCCCTCACTGCACTGGTGATGAAAACCCTAGATTTACGGATCTTCAAAGTCTGTATTCCTTTCCCTGTGTCGTGCTAGATGATAGAAAACAAGACAGATCATAACAGGGAATGAATATGAGGTGTGTGCTCTGGGTTGGGGTGAGCTATCCATTTTTTCATAAATATTGACTGATTGAATGGACATTATATGCCCGACTAGCTTCTATTGGATATGCACCAGTGTCATGCAGACTTCTAATTCCTAAAGTAGGAGAGGGCTGTTGCTGTTGTCACTGTTGTTGCTGAGTAGGAGTGTAGTGTGAAGTAAAGAGATGACTGAGCTAGGACTAGTGACCTCAGGTGCAGGCCCAGCCTTCCCAGGTGGGTGCCCTTGATCAAGTCTCTTTACTCGTGGGCCCTTCATCTCTAAAGGAAAGAACTGGGTGAAATATTGGACCAGATATGGCTCACAAATTTATGGTTGGATTCACAAAATTTTTAATAGTCAGATACAGGAGTTAAGTAAAGAGATGTAATGGGATAGCAACGATGAATTACGTAAAGAGTAGGCGATACTGCTTATTGGTGACATCAAGCAAACCTACCAGGTGTCAGAGGGCTGTGACTGGGAAGACAGAGTGGATTATGTTCCTGAGAATCGTGAATTCCCAGAAAGAAACCTCGAATTATTCCATTAGGCAACAGGGCCACCAAAGAAAGGCAGTTCCAGAGTATATCAGTCATGTCATCAAACCGGAAACTCAGATCTGGAAGCTTTCTATTTAAATTATCTTAGATTCCTTCTTGCTTTTCTTTGGTATCTATGGTCTATCTACTAAGGCTCTTTCGCTAAAATTCTCAAGTTATACTTATACGTATGATCACATAAAATACCGTAATATACTTTAAAACGTAACTGGCAATAGTATTCAGCAGCATCATTGTAATTTGAATTTGGATTGTTTTAGCTACCTTGTGTCTCACTGTATGAAACTCTCTATGTAGAGAGTATTTTGGTTTTCTCACACACCACTTTCATAGGGTCCATCAATCAACAGGGATTTTCTTTCAGTTGAATCATTTTTCCTTTCTGAGTTCTAAATGCCTCAGTGTCACATACCCAAAGTTAGTTCTTTCCTTCTCTTTGAAAACTACAATCAGTATGTTTAAAACACACGGCTCTCAAATACAGAAACAATACACGTGTAGCAGAGACAAAAAAGTACGAGCATTCAATACCTTGCATTCAAAAAAGAAGAGCATTTTTTTATTGGGGCAGATACCTTCCAGGTTGGGCTTTCTACACTTGTAATTTGCTGATTGGAATAAGGGTGAAGCTGCAGAACGAAAGAGAACCAAGACAGATTGGAAACCATTCAGGGTGAAAGTGACCAAGGATAAACCAGGCAAAGGAAGAGGAGAGAGGCTTAAAAAAAAAGAAGGGTGGGCAAATGCTGAGTTTTAAGTGAGAGTTTTGAGAAGTTTTGTTGGAGAGAGTTGGTTGATTTTGAGGTATATTCCACTGTGTGAGATATTGGACTAGAACTGGGAAAAGATTTTTAAGATTTTTGTGTCTTCCTAATGTATATTCTATATGTTGTCTACTGAGAATTAAAATGTTTTCCCCCAAATTTTTACTAGTGGACATGTTTCTCTTTTTATAAGTTTAAAAGAAATCAATATTTTTATGGGGAAAGGAGCATACTGGGATGGAGCAGTACGCAGCAGCATTGTTCACGTTGATTATAAGCCACATATCTGGTAATCTCTAAGGTGGAGAACTCATGGTAGCAGAGGTTCCCAGGATGTTTACTCTCATTTTTCTGATGAAAGTCCATGCTGGTGGGAATGATTTGCTACTCAGACCATAAAAGTCTAGTTCAAGTGGCCATAGTTGAGAGTGGGAAGCATAATGAAGAAGAGAATTATTGAAAAAATATTTTCCTTTTCCTGTTTTCTTGACATTTGACTTGACAGTGATAAAAAAATGGTAAAAGAAAAACTACAAATATAAAAAGCATAGACACCGATCTAATAAGAAATACTGAAATTTTTAAACAATGTGAATTAACACATTGTTAAGACAGCTTTATGTTTTCACACTTCGAGGGACATCTATTCTTTCATTGGACTTAATTCTGTCCATTGACAATTTGTTTTCCATAATATGTAGGAAAAACCTCTCTTCTCTGTGAACACTTGCGGGTCCTGCCTTTGCAGTTCTGTCATTTTGTCCTTTATTGTATTAATTTACCTCTCTGGCTTCCCTTTTTCTGGGGAATTCATTAGAGGAGGAACTAAGTCATATTTTTCTTTCATCATCATTATCTTAGAAAAACCCCTGTATAGTAGCTACTTATTAAATGCCTGAAGAATAATTTTTGAATACACTATTACATTTGAATTGAGATCTTTACATTATTCTCTGCTGTTACAAAAATATAAGGAAATATTTCATCTGCATGACAATTTTACAGATAAAACTAACAGACTCTTCAGAAGTCTCTCGCAAGGGCAGCCAATACATGAGACTCTAGTATAAATAACTCTCATAAACACGCTGACTAATACATTTTGGGATATTATTTTGAAATAATATATAATCAATCTGTTTAGTTCCACCCTCAGATCCCTCATGTTCTCCTGTTTTCCTTCTTTGTTGTGTCCATGCTTGGTCTGAAGCAACAAGTGCATGTGTTGCACTTGTTGGAACACAAGGAATGGAGCATAAAATCCCTCTACATCAGATTCTGTCTCACCAGAGTCATTCTATTTTCCCTTGCATGTAAGCTTCTAAAATTTCTCACTCTGCGTATACTCTGTGTTAATGCTAAATAATGACATATAGAATGTCTCTCCCAGATTTCCAACCAAAAGGATAATAATTATTGTTTCTCCCTTCCGCTTATTTACTAAATTCAGTGTATACAAATTGCCCTGACTAGTGTAACAAGAAGCAGTATTAAATTTACACAAAATTTAGAATTTAACAAAATCATGGTTCTTCTTAATTCTTGACCATCCTACTTCTTAAGTGTCTTAAAATGTAAGTTGCTTCCAGTTTGGTGACATGAAAAATTACATTGTTTTGAACTTTAGGAAATAGTTTTAATCATTAAAATAAATACAAATCCTATTTTATATTTGACCTATCCAAAACCTTTCACACTGTGCATGTATTATGGCATAATTGGAGACAACTCTGAATTTATGTTTCCAAATGCCACAGGACTTACTGTGAGCTATATGTTCATTTAAGAGCAGAATTTTAGCCATTGTACATAACGACATCATAGACGATTGTGATGATTTGGATATTTGTGAAAATTGCAAGCTATATCCCACATATCAATAGATGCTTTCTGGGCTTTTCATCAAAATCATGGGTATTGGGCTTCCCTGGTGGCGCAGTGGTTGAGAGTCCGCCTGCCAATGCAGGGGATGCGGGTTCGTGCCCCAGTTTGGGAAGATCCCACATGCCGCGGAGCGGCTGGGCCCGTGAGCCATGGCCGCTGAGCCTGCGCGTCCGGAGCCTGTGCTCCGCGGCAGGAGAGGCCACAACAGTGAGAGGCCCGCATACTGCAAAAAAAAAAAATAAAAAAAAAAAATCATGGGTATTGCTAGTGTTTTGTGGGAAAAAATGTGCTCACATATTGCAAGTTTGTATGTCCAAGAAATGCAGGACAGGACAGACTTCAGAAGGAAATAATACTCAGTTAGCAGTATAATATTTCATAAGGAAAAGAAATGCCTGGAACTGGAAAGATGATTTATTTTTCATGCTATTAATAAAGCCTTAATAGAGGGATTTTTAATATGAATATGCCATGATCATTCTCTCCTGTATGGCAATAGAGTAATATGCCTACTTAGAGGGTATTCTTCCAGACACATGATGATTCTTCAGTGTTATTGTGTAAGTAATTGCATTTTAAAGGCTATAAGCCTCACAGGGTCTATGTCTCGCACTAAAGTTCCAAGAGGCAGAAATAAATCATAGCATTCCACCCATCGCTCTGACAACCTTTAAGTTTGCATAGAATTATTTCTTCCTAAGTCCCAGACTCCATGTATTCACTTACTCCTGTGTGCCAAAAACTATGCTGAGTTCTAGATGAGGCAAAAAGGTGGAAAAGCCTCAGAAGAATAAGTTTGAAAACTATTGGGTAAGATGCATTGTAAATAAATGATTGCTAAGTATCTTTACTCAAGATCTCTTGATGGTGAGTCCTTCCCTGGCCACAGCTATCAACATTAATCACCCCCTCTAATACCACACATCTTCTTTCCTTTAATCTTAGAACTCAACACTATCAACCAAAAAAGTATGTAATATAATATTACATAATACATGATATAAAAATTGTCTCACTTTTTTCTGTGATTGACTTGAAAGTAAATTTTATGAGATTAGAAATTTTGTTTTGTTCAGTGATATGTCCTCAGTACCTAGTACATAATGGAAGCTTGATAAGTTGTTGCTGAGTGAATGAAGATGGTAGTATGATTGGTAGCATAGCATACTTCTTTCTACAGTGATATGGAAGCACAAATGGGAAGCCTGCATACAGAGAAAAAATTTTATATAGGGACAAATGATATTTCATCTGGGTTTTGATGGATGAGAAGGAGTTCACCTTGCAGGCAAGGAACTGTGCAGAGAGGCTAATTCAGGAAGATTGAACAGTACCTATGAAGCATGGAGATGTGTGTTGACAAAGAGCTGTCAATTCTGGGATAGAGTATAAGTCAACAAGTGTTGAGGGGAATTTAGCAGGAACTAGCATGATCAGGAAAGGTCAGAGAAGAAGATTGGTGAAAGAGGATCAGAAAACAGAGATTGGACAATTAAGAATCTTACATACCAGGGTCAGAAGTTTGAATTTCATTCTAAGGCCATGAGTAATCTTTGAAGGATTTTCTGCAGAGATAGATCAGATTTGTCCTTGAAAGATCATTCTGGTGGCAGTGTGCTGAATGGATAGGTACTCAATATTTGTTGAGTTAATGAAGGATTTCTCAACATTACTATAGACCTTACAATTTGGTAATTCTTCAAACTTCACTATATATATTGACAGATTGAGAGGATAAATATCTTGGAATGATGGAGCAGTTCTATTGAGGAAGACAAGATTGCACCCAATTTTTCAGAATGTTAAAAATGGAGAACTTTCCCTAAGCCTCTCACTGGTTTCATAACTAATCCTGTCATTACACTAATCTTGGTTACTCCTATTAATGATCTCTTTTCTCTGAAAATCTTCAACTGTCTTAAACAGAAGCTTTCTACTTTAGAGATAAAATCAACTTTTTGACTTTTTCCTGTCTGCCAAAATTGATTTGCTACAAATCAAGTTTAGTTATGTACTTCTTATTCATTATGGAAAGTAGTTAATGCAAATTTAAAAATCAACACTCCCTACCACAGATAAAAACAAACTTACGTAAAAAACAGATTGCCAGGCAGGCTTTGAGAAGTCTCTGATGTACACACATTCAGAACGATTACTCATTCCGAATTCCTTTCAATAACATACCTCTCACTCTCTCACCTACCCCAGTACTGTGGGAATTGGATCTTAAATGAAAAATCATTTTTTTTCAGATGGTTGTTTGAAAGTAGTTAGCATCTTTAACCTTGCCTGGAAAAGTAGATACCAAAGTAGATACCTAGAAAAGTAATATGGGTAATTTGGTATTCCTTCTTTCAAAGCCTAATATGGTTGATAACTTTATCAAAAACTGAAATTACAGGTAGTCTCACAATTGCTATTTGTATCTAAAATGTCAACAAGTTTTTTAGGTTGTATATATTGGCTTAATTAAAGAAGTCTTTTTAGCTAAGCTTTCAATTCTGAAATTATTTGAAAAGTTTAGGTATAGTTAATATTAAGGAAGTGCTAAGCTAATTTTTCTTAAATAAAATCTCTCTGTCTGGACTGTATAAAACAGAATTAGCACCATATGAAAGTATTCATTTGTCATTAATGAAATGGTATTTTGTCTAAAACTTGACATAAAGTGATTACAAATTTATACCAGGCCAGTAAGTTCTGACTGTCCTAAGGAAAAGTTGAGAATATCATGCAGACCATGGCTCGTGAAGGACATTGAGTGAGTCACATTTATCCATTCATCTTACACGTGTGTTACTGAGTGTCTCATAGGTGTCAGGCAGATAGGAATGAAGCTCCATAAGACCCCTTCTATGAAGGAGCTCACACTTCAGTAAAAAGGGGGGAGAGAGATAATGAAGAAATAAAGAAGTAAATGAAAAGAAATATCAAGTAGTTGTAAGGCTTTGATGAAAATAAAACTAAGGAAGAAGGCTGCAAGGCTATTCTGCCATGCAGGGCTATTAAGTGATCAGAAAAGTCTTGTCTTTAAGTAGATCCCTGATTTTCTCAGAAAGCCTGTCTTACTTCAGCCATGTGTAATTCGACAACAGCCATGAATCACCCCAGCAGCTCAGTGCTCTGGGTTAATCATTTACCATACTTTTTACCCTACCATGATGACATTTGAAAGTTACCTGGCTTTATTAGCAAATACATTTATTTTCAATCTGATTTTCTATTAATGGATTTAAACTACCTCAAAAAATGCAAATTATGCTTTCAATAGTTAAAATTATCTTATGGGCTTGGAGCATATAAAATCCGAGAGAAGAACTACAATTAGCCTAAGCCAGTATCAGTTCAAGCTTCCCCCACATGATTTTACTAATACCCTTCAAATTCTGACTTCTACCATTCCAGCCATATGTCTCTTTAAGCAGATCCACTCTGTGGTGCCAAAGTGTGTCAAGGACAGTGCTAGGTTACCAAAAACATTTTTTTATGTGCAACTTTTTATAATATTCTAAAGCACTCTTCCACCTGAACCCCACCCCACCCCTAAAATATAATTTTAATAACACGCATGAAAATGTCATGCTGATAATAAACCCAGAGATATATGACAGGGAATCTGTCTGCATTTTTTTTAACGCCTTTTGGCACTAACATAATGGCGTAAGCACATGGACTCACACACATTGCCTAATGTCTTTTCTTTCTTTCTTTTTTGCAGGTTTTGGGTACAAAAGTAGTGTAAAAATTTATAGTGATGTTATTCAGTGCATAAATGTCAATTTAAGAAAGAGCTAGGAGGGTAGGAATATAAATTTGTGTTTGAGAGATGTACTAAGAGAGTAGAACTGTATGTGTATGGGATGTGGCTTTTTAGTTTCTGATCGCAGTTTTATAATCATATTATCCTATGTTGCTGCTGGGGAAAGCAACAAACAGTGGCTTCTGCCAATCTCGGTGAACAGAGATCTCTGGAAATTGCACCTGTTCATTATTATGTGAGAAAGCCTTCTGTGGGCAGAGAGGAGGAATTCAGTTTTATTCTCAGACTGTTGCCTAATTCTTATAGCTTGTGCATATTTTTTGAGTGGTGATTGTACAATCTGCTACACATTTTGGGATAAAAACATTATTGAAATTGAGCATACTAACTTTAACCAAGCTGCATTTTTTGTGAATCGGGTTGTAAAGTTGATTGCCACAATACAGCCATGTCCTGTAAAAATTAGCATACATACACACACTCACCAAGCCCCCCACACACATGCACACATTGACGCACACACATACTCTCTCACAAACACACCAGGGAGGACATAATTTAACACTTGGAAGCTCATTACTCTTCTAAAATAAAGAGTTAATTTTTTTTCCCCTACTGCTCTTCCCATCTTTGAAACACCATGAGTCACGGTGTTTCCCATTTAACAAACACCACAGATTCTTTATTGTCTGTGAGGCTTCCGTGTACTGCAGTAAATTTGAATTGGATATGTTATGTCCCAATTGACAGTAGTGATTAAGCCAAAATAAGTGCATTCTCCTTTAAATGTTAGCTGCATCATCAAGTAACATCCTCTACATTATGCTATACTCAAACAAGTCAGTCTGCACAGATCAACATGTTGATGGATATACAGCAGATCAAAAAGAGGAGAGTCATTTTGAAGTGCTCGCTATCTGTCTGAGATGATAGGCTTCTGCATTTGTACCTCTTTGCAAAAGAGACCACATTATTTTGTCAGTTTGTTTCAATTTGAGAGGTGTTGAAATTGGTATTCATTTTTTGATATAACCCTTAAATTGTACAATTTACGAAAACTGACTGAAAGAGATAAATTAAATGGGTAGAAATATTTTCAAATCAAAGACCAACTGACATATATAAAAATGATGTATGTTTCCTACATGGTCCACAGGGAGAATTCTGTAGGCTTGCTATGATCTCTACAATTTGCTTCAGGGCAAACTAGATTCTGGGATATTCTGTTATCCCTTTGGTCTGTTTATCATGGAAACTGATGTACAAATTGAGAGTTCTTTTTGGTCTCTTTCTTTATATATGGTTGGAACTGGTAAGAATTCACTTATCTCATGTCCTCACCTTCGGTAAAGTGCTACAGAAGAGTTCAGTGACCAGTAATCAATTATTATTGAGAAGCAATCAATTGCTAATTTCCATAATTATGCACATCTAAACACTATGAACAAGAAAGAGAAACAAAGCTGCACTCCAAGCATTGCCTTGTTAGCAGTATTTTGTTAACACAGGCTCTAAAAAAAGCTGCCGCAGCTGGTACCACAAATGTGTTTCCAGTATTCAGGCCATCAACGTGATTCGTCGCTAAATGTATAGAATCAGCTTCTTGCTAAAAACTACAATTACAGGTGATATACAGATTGAAATCACAGGGCTGGTTTGTCGAAGAAAATTGTCCTAATGATGGGTTTTCGGATGGGGAATGCAGCTCTTTTCTTTCTCTGTGATGGGTTGTGAAGGCAGCTGCACCTGCCTCTATGCTGTATTCTGCCGCACTTAATGATATCTGATGATATCATTAGGCAAAGTGTTCATAAACAGATGTTGAGCCTGTGCCTAAATGCTGTCAGATGAGCGGTTGCTGGCCTGAAACAGTATTATTTATATAGAACATTTACGTTTGTTATGTTAATAACCCCACTATTAGCTCTCTGGATGTTACGTTAGGAATGTAAATGTAGTTAATATGAATAACAACCTCTTTACTCTTTGTGCTGCAGTTGAGTATAACTTTTAGGCTTTGGGAGAGAAACAAAGATACCCCCACCAAGTCCTTTTGACTTCTTTTTTTGGGGGCACCATTCGAAATTTTGATCAAAAGATAAATGGTAAGAATTCGTAGGACAGATGTTAAACATTAGGATTTGATTTTCCTAACAGTTAATAATTTCAGGAGATTCTGATATCTATGGGTGTTCTTCTGTGAGCCCAATCCATGACCTTAATGTACGTAGAGTGGTCATCGTGGACACCAAATTGACAAGTATCCATTTCAACTGGAAAGTCCCAAACAAACTGTTGGATATGGACCCATTTTGTTCCAGCTCTTTTTCTGACACTACCACATTCCGTGCAACACATTGGGACACTAAAGTCATGTGTCATAATAATTTTTTTCACATTTGTGTTAGTGATTTAGGCTTTACCTTGATGTCATAGTGCCTAAAAATGTCACATGACAATTATTGTCTCTCTGTGTATTTAAGCCAAAACTGAATTTTATACCTCATAGTTAATTCATGCAGAGTAAGTTACGTAAATTCTGACAGTCATCAAATGTGCAATATTTTTCTGAAATACTATTCTACTGTGATAGCCACATTATTTTTTGAAAGTGCCTTTGTCATTTTTTATGACATTTTAACTCTTCCAGGAGTTTTCAATACTGAAAAATTGTACTCGTCTGTTTTTAAGATCAGAAAAACTGTTATTTGGAATGTTTAATGAAGAAAAGAACAAACAGTGTTAAACAGGTTTAACATATAACCATAATTAGAGGTTAGAGTGATTTTTGACATGTCATTCTCATCTCAATTATGAAATCATTCATATTACTAAAACTGATAAAGATGTCCTTATATGTTCGTTTCAGACTATAGGTGTGAACAATGTACTAGAGATATGTGTTTACATATGTAACTTCTTTCATTTCATCTTATTTCTAAGGATAATCTGAATTATCTGTGATTTTAAGTAATCGTAATGGAATCTCAAGGATGGCATTTTTTTCTATGCTTCTCCTACCTGTCATTTCAATTCTGATCTTCTGGGAAATGCAAGAAACTCCAGATTTTTTTGATATGGAGATTTACTAACATCTTCCAAATAAGGCAATGGGAAAAAGTAAATCAAATCAGAGGATATACTGTTCCATACAGATTGCTTCCTGACTATGATGTTTACATGGATAGTGTTTTTAATTGTAACTTCTCCTAAAATTGGAACACTTAAAACATCATTTCTTAAAACGTAGCTTCAGGTAGTAAAACTATCAAAACTTTGCTTGTAAGAGAAATTTGGGTACTGGAAGGAATGAAGTAACTCTCAACATATTCTGAACAACACATGCAAATATAAAGTGTCAGAGGACTCTGAGGACCTGTTGAGTTATTTAGACTTTTCAGCATGTCCAGTATGCCTTTTATAAGGGGAAATCGAAAGAAGGGAGTGGGGAGCTTCAACTACCATGGCTTTGTACTTTGATTTGCTTGATACTGCCTGAAGTTGTTCAGAAGAAACTTGAGGATTGCCTTTGTATTTGCTCATCCAGTCGACACTTTGGAAAGCTAACCCATGAAAATATTCATTCTGAACTCCTCAGAAATTTAGATCGATTTGAGTGAGAGGATAAAGGAACTGCTGAAAGCATCAACTATTGTCGAAACAAGATCAATTCATCAAAGTCTATTTAAGAGGTATGGAAGTCCACCACCCTCTCCAAGAAGTCTTCATTTCCTGTCTTCTCTTCAGTAGCAGTAATTCTGACCAGTTCCTTAGGATGAATTCATGTGTGTGGCATATATTAATTTCTCTTCATTCTTAAAGATGGAAATGATGCAATCATCTGGCTTGTAATTTTCCAAAATGTTTTAGTTTGTTAGGTTGAAATGAGGTGATGGTCACTTTGAAGATGAAAATATCTGCTGAGGCCAATTGGTGCATTCTACTTTTTAAAACATTTCTGCTTACCTAAAGAACTAGATTTTTATATAAATCTCTTGATGAATAATAAATATTATTTTATTGGTCTGATGACATAATTATCCTAATGTGCAAAGATAGTTGCTTTTCTATGTCTTTCTTTCTATGTCCTGTGTCTTATAAAAGAACTCCAGAGTTCAAGAGTAAGGCAATGAGTACATCAGGAATCAAGCAATGTGTATTCTAGTGTTGGCTTAACAAATGCATAGCAAGTGTATGATTGCATACAAATGTTTAGCAAATGCATTACCTTTCTAGGCCTCAATTTATCTGCTGTAATATATTTATGGCTTCTTATTCTTCTGCTTCTTGGAAAGATTCCTGTATACATGATAAAATATTAAGATTTGTAGAACTATAATGTATGAGTCCAATTTTAACTGAAACTTAAAAAACCTAGTGGCAGTATTGTTTTATTAAAATATGGCCAAAATATGGCCTTTTGAGGAAATACATTAAAATAAATACTTATTAGAGAAAATCTCCTTGTGATGACAGCAATAATAATCTTGTCATTAGTTTTGTTAGCTTTTTGTTATGATTTTTGTAAATTTTTCTTTAGATCCCCAAAATGGAGAGGAGATATGCAAAAATATTTTTTACCGACATGAATAATACATATTTATTTATTGTCAGAATATTCCCCCTTTAGTGAACCCCACTTAAAATGAATCTATTCATATTTATAATTAGCTTAATTTTCAACATATTTTTATAAAACATATCCTGATTCACTGATATGGCATCTTATGTCTCCTGTGTGTGTTCTCACTGGAACAACTAGAGACTTTTATCAGTTGCCTGAGTTTCAGCATCTGTAATATTTAGGACATCTCATATAGAATTTCTTTAATGAATATAAAAAAAAAGTTTGCCTTTTAAAAGTAAAGCTATATCTTCAGAGATGGGTCATAACTGGTTTTATATCAAAGACAAGTTAGAATCACTTAGGAGATAGTAATCAATATTTTATTTTATCATTTCTTTTTTTAATTTATGAAATTATATTTTTTGTTATTAGATGGACCTCAAGGAGCAAATAGGAAATATAAAACATTTAGTGACTTGTCCCTGCTCTTTTTATGTATCTTACTGGGCTTTCTTAAAATATTCATTATGTGATAGTATGTGCGTAGAGCCTATTTGAAAGTATGTGGCTTATATTGTGCCCAGAAGGTCATCAGGGTCTCTGTGAGAGGAAATTTGGAGACATCAGGTTACTCATGCCATAGTTATTAAAGTTAACAGTTTAAGAACAGATTAAGTATGCAGAGACTGCTTTTGCTAGTAAAAGGTAAGAAGTATGTGTGTTGATGTGAATTCTTACTTGTTTCTTAGCATTTATAAAAACTATTGGTCTATTCCTGCAGTTTGGTGTTGGTGCCTCAGTATACAGTGGCCATAAGCAATCAATTAATAACAAAAATATTTTAAAGGATCATTATGATACGTTTCTGATAAGACATATCCTTCCACTGGGTGCTTTAATATCATCAGGGAATTGTCCAACAAATAACTGGTACCTCAGAGCTGCTTTTCACCTTGAAAGGAGGGGAAAGAAGAGAGGGGGGAAAAGGTAGAAGGAGAAAGCAAGACTACTGAATTTCTGGATATAACACTATGTAACCAAATTCTTCCTTTATTAAGCAAAATGCTTAAATTGACAAAATATGTTTGCCATGATGAACAGAACTTGCTTCAGGTGGTCAGAATAAACAGTTACTTGGGTCCATTTCTTCTGCAAGAAAAGGTTTTGTAACCTGGGAAGATACGTGATGTGATGACTATGATGGTGGCCCAGATTTGAGCACTTGTCGTTACTTTTGATTAAGAAACAGACTTGTGGTGGGAAGGTTAGTATCAGAAGATTCCCCATTTTTTCAGTCTTGTGTCTGAATCAATAAGATTGAACTAATTGCTAATTGGCGTTTAGAAAATGAACTACTTTGGTACCTTGGAGCTTTGCTGTAATATGGCATGGAATTAGGACTATGATATTTTTATCTTAGATAACAGAGAATGGTATTTATTCCTAGAAGTAACATAGAGTCTCATTATAATATTTTTATCTATAATATGGCCAAATATATGGACAATCAGAAATTCATTATTTATAGCATACATTTATTCAAAAGATGTGGGTTTCCTAGAATTCATTACCTTAAACAGAACTGTTAGGTCCTGACATCACTCATCAAGAATTAAGACAAAGCTTCACCCTAAATAACCCTGTTTGTCCCCACCTTCCAACCATCATTACAACAATTCTTTGTGTTTTTGATTCATGTTGTGTTGTAGAATTTCAAATTTTTTTCTCCATTGCCTTTGGCATAGAATATCCTAACATATTTAGTGATTTTAAGGTTCTTTTGGTATATTTTCCAAAGAAATTTATAGTTTGGGAAACATTTATACAGAAAGCTTTCTTTATGAACTACCACCAACTTCTCAAGAAGTTACTGCTAGAAAATTACATTTTTAGGATTCATTTAATATACCTTTAATAGACTTGCCTTTTCTTACCTTCTAGAGTCATTGAAATAAAATAATGATTCTTAAAATGTGATTATCTTCAAAGTACTTAAGTATTTGGGGTTAATTTCAATCATTTAATATACCTTTAATAGACTTGCCTTTTCTTACCTTCTAGAGTCATTGAAATAAAATAATGATTCTTAAAATGTGATTATCTTCAAAGTACTTAAGTATTTGGGGTTAATTTCAATCATCTATGATTAGCTTTTTTTTTTTTTTTTCGGTACGTGGGCTTCTCACTGTTGTGGCCTCTCCCGTTGCGGAGCACAGGCTCCGGACACGCAGGCTCAGCGGCCATGGCTCACAGGCCCAGCCTCTCCGCGGCATGTGGGATCTTCCCGGACTGGGGCACGAACCCGTGTCCCCTACGTCGGCAGGCGGACTGTCAACCACTGCACCACCAGGGAAGCCTGGATTATTTTTTTTTGAGTAGCGTTTTCTAAAATGTGGCTCATGGTCTTCCTGATACTCTCTAGAAAAATCCATAGCCAAATAAGTCAGAGAAAATTTGGGCACACCATCACCCTCATAGAGAATCATAATACATGTTAACGTTAAAAAAGAATAAAAGAGGTCCTGCATAAAAATATTTATTTGCCTAACTCAGCATTTTAAAAATTTATATAATTATGGAATCCCTCTTTCTCTTTGTATATACTGCAGACTTGCTGTTCAACCCAATTCCCTTCAAAAAACATTGTTTCAATAACCATTTCTCATGAAAGGGGTAGGTAGATCACTTACTTATAAATAATCTGAATCATCTTGAAAATTCTAATTTTTTCCACATTCTCTGAACCTGCTAATTGAATATCTAAAACATGTTAACCAGTTGGTTATAAACCTTTCTTAAGGATTGGACAATCTCTGAAAGTTTCATTACCTCAATATTAACATCAAAACCATTATGTTCAAATTTTACTTTAATAAATACTGTGAATTTTCAAGTTTAGTATTTCTCGTACTATTAAAATGACACATAACATTGAATCAGAACAAAACTTTATGAAATAATTTAAAGAAACATTGTTTTTTAAAAAAGGAATAGCTATGCTCATGCATTTTAAAAAATTAGAAGGTGAATGAACAAGAAATGATTGACATTAAGGCAAGGCCAAGATGAAGTTGGACCCTTAAGAGAAACTTGTTGAGATCCAGAGAGTTTCACTGCTTTTTCAGCAAACTTGGAAAGTGCAACAGTGTATTGGTACACCATCAGATAAACATCCTACTGGTCTCCACACCCTGGATTTAGGCTAAATTTATGGTGTAAAGGTGGTTTTGCATTTATAAAAATCTTTCTATTTTTTGAGAATCTCAGAGTGGTTACTCATTCAGTTATATAAATGAATAACCTGAGTAGGAATTCTATGACATGGGAGAGATATACAGAAATACTGCCCATGAGTCTTCAATTTAAACCAATGATCAAAAGCTTCTTTCCATTTCCAAGGATCTAAAGTTATAAAATGGGTGCAACCTAATTTCGTTATTTCCTTTTATTTGTTGATTGATTACAAAACTAAGGAAATAAAACTTAGAAACTGTTTCAAAAAGCACTGAACTTACTCTGAAGTATCTTAGTAATTGATTCTTGTTGCTAAATAAATATTTCCTTGGAATGTCAGTCATTCTTTTTTTTAATTGTAAAATGCGCTTTAAAAAATTGTTAGAGATCCTGTTTTGTTTAAATTAGGAAACTAAAAAACAAGGTAAATTTGGACAGAGCACAAATTTGAATCTGTAGCAGAAGAAACACATGTATTCTTAGGCCCCAAGGTAAATGATGGAAATGGACAGATATCAAAAGAAAAATATTGAGTCTGTTTATGATTGACTAGTGAGGATTTTGTTTTGTTTTCCTAAAGATGAAGATTTTAGTTAGTGGCTCCTAGAAGTTGGGGCTGAGGTTGCATGTGAAAGTAAAGCAGAGAGACTTAGAAAACAAATTGATGACCCCCTTTTTCAGCAGGCAGGCTATTTCGATCATACGGAAAGAATAATGCACTTCAGAACCAATGTATCTGGAAAGGAAGAGCATTCTACTGTGTCACTTAAATGTATTATAGAGATTAGAACAATATTAATCCCCCTAGTATACTTAAAATGATATTAAGTGCCCAAATAGCAAAAGTTCAAATACCTGGAGCTAATGTGAACTTTGAGCTCAATTCAAGAATGTCAATAACCAAATCATCATTGAAGTCTGGAGCCCCAAAGACGTAATGATGGAGCAAGCATTTAAGGCTCTAAAATGATATTCTTCACAGTGTGATTTCATCTGCTTTGTTATTATTTTTCTTAAAATAAGAACCCTCCATTTGCATTGGCTTCTGTAAAATATAAACTACTTCCTGATGAATGAATTCCTAATGGGAATGAAAATTATCCCACATTCATAGATTAAAACAAGAAATTCCTATCATCTCCAAGTGTCTTCACACTTACATTAAAAAAAATGGTGAGCTGTGAGGTTCAGTACAGGAGGCAGAGTTTGGAAACTGCAGCTCCTCCTTCCAAAGAACTGTGCTTACCTCAGAGAGAACACGTAGGAATCTGTGACACAATGATAGTGGCAGCATTTGTGTAAGCAAGTGTCTCATTGAAAGCAAAGAAGCATGTTGCTTGAAAGGATCCCTTAGAACCTTGAAATAGAAGTATGGCTGCCTAAGAACACACTCATACACAGAGTAGTATTTCAGCTCTGCTGGCTTAGCTAGCGAACAAAATGTGGTTCAAATGGCTTAACAATCCTAGAAACGGAAGGCACCAGTTTAATGAGGTCTCTTCGGCTTGAAATTAAAGTAGGAGTTTTACAGAGAACAGTATTCAATAACAAAATATTAAATGATAAACACAGATTGCTTAAAATCAGACGGGCCATTTTAAGAAAAGCATTTTAGCTCATCATGATATGTAGCACCTTATTTAAATTAGGAGGTGTTAATTCGTAGCTTGAATAATATATTAATATAATATGTAAAGTGAATGGCATTGTTAATCACAGTCGCGCCTGGAACGACTTTGCTTCTGTGCACTGAATGTTAATTTTGCAAAACATTAATTTCAAAGATTTTGCAGCAGTGCTTTTGTAATTAAATATTAATGTCACATGTTATTGCAGTAGCATGTTTATGAAAGCCGGCAACACTTCAAGTCAACTCATTTGTTTTTATATTTATTCTTGTACATCTGCAATCCCTTCCATTTCACAATTTCAAAGTGAAGGCCATTTTGAATAGTCAATATGTGAACATTTTTCATTGTAAGCGTTTTTTAACATCCAACAGGGTAAATATTTAATGTTGTGTTTTTAGCTGGTATAATTTTTCAGAAAATTGGCTATAACTTTTAACAACTCAAAGGTACCTAAACTGTCTCCAGTTTTGGCGTAAGTGATCTGAAAATAAAGTAGCAATAAATGTGATGAAGCTGTGTAAAAATATTTAGGAATTAGAAGGCTTTATATGAAAGTTTGAAATTAGAACTGCAATTCTGTACATGGGATATCTCAGCGGTTACTTCTTTTCATGTATTTTCATTATGACACTGTATTATCTCAAGAAAATTTAAAGGATGGAACTGACTTTCAGTTAAGTTTGCTCAAGTTGCATAATGAGACAAAGAATAGAAAAATATCAGTTTGCAATGATGTGTATCACCCTTAATATGTGTTTTGAAGTTATACATTTCCTTTAAAAGAGAACCATTTTGTTTTATGCTCACCAGTTTACTCCAAGTATACACAATATATATTTCATTATATTGGTTTACCCATGACTATTTTGGCTAAATTGCTGCATCTAGTGATCTTGCCCATGATACTTCCAATCTGCTAATTACATTTAGCCTAAAAATTAAGTCACTTCCATTTTTGAACCTTGACAAGAAGTAACATTAAAGGAATTATAATTTAAAGCTATTATTTTAGCCATCTAGTAAAGTCATCTTTTAGAATCAAATCCCTTAGATAAATGTTTTTGAATTATGGAATGAGTTCCCCATACTACAAAGAAAAAAACAAAAAACAAAAACAAAAAAAAAAACAACCAGGAAAAATCAAGATACATTATGTTTGGTTATGGGCACATTTAACAGTTAAAAATTATATCTGCACCTGATGTTGCATGTTAACAGCTAATGCCATTTGACAGTGATGAAATTAAAGGATGAAGAAGAGATACAAACTACATTTTACAAGCATGATGGGTCTCCAACAATGCCATTTAAATATTATTTGTCACTATTTAAAATGAACCTTTCCCCTTTAAGCTATGCCATTACGCTCATTTGTCCTGTCACTGCTGACAGGCTATATGACTCACACACAAAAATGGTCATTAGGTACTGCATCTTCATCTTATTTAAAAAAAAAAAAAAAGAAAGAAAGAAAGAAAGCATTCTGATGCCTCTAAAAGCCTGTAATTATTTTCATCCAAAGAGATAGTGTTGCTCGGAAGGTAATTTAATAACCTTTTGCATGTACCTGGGGAATGCCTCTCCAGGGGACCAAGGTGCCGACATGCCATTCAGTCGTCAAAACATGACCTTTAATGGTTGCTTGGAGAGAAGTTAGCATGGAATGTTGTACACAGTGCAATGCTAATTCTGCTTTCTAATATATGCAAAATTTAGTTCTTGAGCAATGATCTTTGTAAGATGAATTAACACAGGTACTGCTCCAGGAAACAAAAGAAATTGCCACGTGAAAGCCTCCTTCCACCCATGATCTTTTATACTTCAGTTTGAAGTAGCTAACAACTTGCACAATCTGTATAAAAAATAGTGTGAAACACTCCAGAAGTCGTTTGCTTCTTTTCCCCCTTTAAGTTTGTTGATGAATTCTATTCTATATACTATGGAAATGTAAAACAGGATTAAAGGGATTTCTTTGATAAGTTTATTTCCCAAAATAAGGCACCGGCCCCAACTCTGTGAAAAAGAAAAAGAAAGGCTTACCTTTAATATACCCTCTCTTTTATAACACCATCTATGTGGCTCACTGAAATTACTAATGCAGTTACTGAGTTAATTAAAAAAAGAAATCCTTCATGGATTTTCCTGTTAAAATATGATATTTTGAACACTTGCATATACAATAAGATGCACAGGCTGTTTTCTGTGACAACCAGGTTCAGAAACTCCTTATTTTGGTAGTCTGATATTAGATCCCGCCTTAGTTAGAAATGCTTGGATTTCAACTCCTACCCCTGACACGCCATCCGTCAATTTATTAGCACGCTGGTGCAGTAAGCCACTGAACAGGCTATATCAATTCGTTTAGTTTTTTTCTTTAAAATGTCTGTAATCCTCAGCTCTGCTCTCTCAACCGATCAGCATTAAAGATTTATGTTGCACTTTTTTTCATTGCCACACCTGAATATGGATTACTTAAATGGGCTGTAAATAATTCATATCTGGGAATAAGTTTCCATTACTGACCAATGTTGTAATTTAATATACTGTATTATGGGTTATACAATTTTAGATTGTTTTCTGTGTGCATTCAGCAGTCAGGCAGACAACAGTTTAAGTTAAAAGGGTGAGATGTTTGTTCAGCTTATTTTCATGTTCACTCTGTGTGCTCAAATCAGCAACAAGCCTAAAGGAAGCAGAAGGCTACTTTCAATTGCATGTTTTTTCTGCTATTTATGAAAATCTTTTAAGAAGACAAAAAAACACTTGACCTGAAACAAAATACAAAAATGTGTAATAGCATATTATTGATAAAACTCAAGAAAGAAATAAAATGTGTTAATGTAGGTGGCTAGAAATCTCTTAATTCTTGAGAATTGAAAAATAATCTTGATTCTTGAGCACAAAGGTTAACTTCCCTGTTCAATGCTTGATTATTCTATGCATAAAATGCCCATGATAAAATTATAATTTACTTGACAGTTAAGTTTGAATGAGGCTACTGGATCAAATACGCAAAGTGTTAAAGTATAAGCTATCTTTAAAACATAAGCAAGTGTTTACTCTTAAAAGAGCTTTAAACAATTTAAGATTAAGTTGAGTATAGTAAAAATTAATAATAGATTAATACATGAAAATCTGTGAAGACACATAAGATAATGATTTAAAAAGGAATAATTTAAAAAGATGAATTAAAAAGTCGAATCAGAAAAGAAGGCCAGCATAAACTAGGGAAAAACATGCTGTGAATAAAGTCTGTTAGATCTTGAAATAGGAGAACTGCTAAATAATGCATAGTTTTATTTTTCTATAATTTGCATAAACCTTAAGAGAGTATTTATTTGTGTAAAACTTGATATATCGAGTAAGGAGAATGAAAAAATGGCATTCATTTTGTTTTCATTTTGGTATTTAGGAAAAATATTCTGTTACATATGGACTACTTAGACCTAATCATCTGACTGAATGTGATGTGTGTCCTGAGCCAGGTTGGAAAGGGGCTGGCTGGAGAACAGTGCCCTGGTCTTGCTGCAGGCGATGCAGGTTGGCCCGTACTCTGCTGGGGAGCAGATGGTGAGCCAATGCTTGTAGTCACACTTACCTTCCTTGCTAAATCCATAATCCCTCACTGGACACGGAGCCAAGGCAGGCTTTGGAGGCAGAAAGGAGGTTACAATCTGGACTTGGGTAGTGACTGCCAGAACTGAGAAAACAGCTCAGAAATTTCAAATGCTTAACAAGTTATCTGTCTTGTCCCTAAGCCAGTGCAGCATTTTTAAAAGTAATTAAGACATGATTGAAAATGTGTATGCCATCTAAATACAAAAATCTTTAAAAATCATCAAAACCAATAATGAAAAGCCACATTTAATATGACATTATGCAAAAATACATTTAAAATGAATTATATTTTTGAGATTGAGAGGAAATATACATAGTAAAAAAAAAACAGGAAAGAGGGAAGCATTTTTTTATAGGAAAAAGCATTTTTTTCTTTACAAACCTGGACCTTATAGAAGAAAAATATTTCATACATGCCTATAAATATGCGGCATGTATGAAATATTTACCTTCTATAAGGAAATGCATAGCTATGCAACATCTATATCTATACTAACATATGCTCTTCTCTATAAGTTATTCTTTCAGAATATTAAATAATTATAGTTAATTTTTTCTATATATAATGATACTTATTCATGTAAATATATGTTTTTATATGTGTGAATGGAGTTCATCATCAACACAGACATTAAAACTTAGAAAGACAAAATAAAAATATTGAGTGGGTAGCCAAATTCTAATCATTTATAATAAAAGGGATAGTAAGTGCCATCTGTTAAATGTAAAAAAAAAAATGATAAAATGCGTACATATCTAGTAAATTGAAACCATAGCATAGTTCATATGAAACAAAATATATATAAGATATCAACATATTTTAAGATATCAACATATTTTATTAGGGTGGGATTGACTTAAACATGTACTACTTATATAATAATTATATAAGAATAAGCAAAATCTGATTATTTTTGGTGTAATACCACCAATATATATTTTTAACATCTTTATTGGGGTATAATTGCTTTACAATGGTGTGTTAGTTTCTGCTTTATAACAAAGTGAATCAGTTATACATATACATATGTTCCCATATCTCTTCCCTCTTGCGTCTCCCTCCCTCCCACCCTCCCTATCCCACCCCTCTAGGTGGTCACAAAGCACCGAGCTGATCTCCCTGTGCTATGCGGCTGCTTCCCACTAGCTATCTATTTTACGTTTGGTAGTGTATATATGTCCATGCCACTCTCTCACTTTGTCACAGCTTACCCTTACCCCTCCCCAAATCCTCAAGTCCGTTCTCTAGTAGGTCTGTGTCTTTATTCCCGTCTTACCCCTAGGTTCTTCATGACTTTTTTTTTTCTTAGATTCCATATATATGTGTTAGCATGCGGTATTTGTTTTTCTCTTTCTGACCTACTTCACTCTGTATGACAGACTCTAGGTTCATCCACCTCACTACAAATATCTCAATTTCATTTCTTTTTATGGTTGAGTAGTATTCCATTGTATATATGTGCCCCATATTCTTTATCCATTTATCCGATGATGGACACTTAGGTTGCCTCCATGTCCTGGCTATTGTAAATAGAGCTGCAATGAACATTTTGGTACATGACTCTTTTTGAATTATGGTTTTCTCAGGGTCTATGCACAGTAGTGGGATTGCTGGGTCATATGGTAGTTCTATTTTTAGTTTTTTAAGGAACCTCCATACTGTCTCCATAGTGGCTGTATCAATTTATATTCCCACCAGCAGTGCAAGAGGGTTCCCTTTTCTCCACACCCTCTCCGGTATTTATTGTTTGCAGATTTTCTGATGATGGCCATTCTGACAGGTGTGAGGTGATACCTCAATGTTGTTTTGATTTGCATTTCTCTAATGATTAGTGATGTTGAGCATTCTTTCATGTGTTTGTTGTCAATCTGTATGTCTTCTTTGGAGAAATGTCTATTTAGGTCTTCTGCCCATTTTTGGATTGGGTTGTTTTTTTGTTATTGAGCTGCATGAGCTGCTTATAAATTTTGGAGATTAATCCTTTGTCAGTTGCTTCATTTGCAAGTATTTTCTCCCATTCTGAGAGTTGTCTTTTGGTCTTGTTTATGGTTTCCTTTGCTGTGCAAAAGCTTTGAAGTTTCATTAGGTCCCATTTGTTTATTTTTGTTTTTATTTCCATTTCTCTAGGAGGTGGGTCAAAAAGGGTCTTGCTGTGATTTATGTCATAGAGTGTTCTGCCTATGTTTTCCTCTGAGAGTTTGATAGTGTCTGGCCTTATATTTAGGTCTTTAATCCATTTTGAGTTTATTTTTGTGTATGGTGTTAGGGAGTGTTCTAATTTCATACTTCTACATGTACCTGTCCAGTTTTCCCAGCACCACTTATTGAAGAGGCTGTCTTTTCTCCACTGTATATTCTTGCCTCACCACCAATATTTTTTTTTAAATATGTAGTCTACTTAGTGGGGGTAACAAAATTCCTCAGTTTTCTCCACTGGATTTTCATTGGCTCTCATTCTCTTAGGCAGTACTTCTCCTTGCAAATCATTCTTATGCATACTTGCATTGAAGTTCATTCATTTGAGCAAATTTCTTATAGCTACATTAGTCCATTGTATTACCTACATTTCCCATTGGTAGCTGATAAAATGCTACAAACACTTTACTCATATATGAATAACTTGAGCTCTCCACTTTGGGACCATCATCAACTCCTTTCATTAATTTCTTTTGCTCCCCTTTTCATTGCCTCTCTTTTGGAAAGTGTTTAGCATTCTTATCTATACTTAGTAAATGTCTTAATTCTTCTCTTTGTGAATCTTCTTCAGAATTCATTTCTTGACAATGCCCTCCATCCCTCAATACGTCCTTTCCTAATAATGCTGTTTTCTTCAAAAAAATGGATATACAACAGTAAACAAAGAAAAATGTAGAAGCACCTTTCTTTGTCTCACCTTAGAATTTAAGAAATTTGCCTTGATATGTAATATGTGCAGGTCAGTATTTACAAAAGGAGGTGTAAGAGCAAAAATATTCAATAGTAATAACTTTTATAAATATTATATGCAGTCTTTATCCCCATAAAAATATGCATATTATTTTTAAGTTTTATCTTAGTCTACATTGGAAAACTAAATTCCAAAATACAATGATATTTATGACAAACAAATTTTTCATGATTTTGATAGAAAAGTTTTACTATAAAATGGCATCATAGAATAGTTCACTTCACCCTCAAACCTAAAATGAAGACATATCTTATGATATTTACATTCACCTATTTTTTTTTGGAGGGAGGGATAATTTCATAGACTTTCAAACAGGCCTGAAGAGATGGATTTAATATGATTTCTGCTATCAGATAAGAACAGAAAGAAACAAAACATTAAAGTTCGCTTTCAACAATACAAGTTTTCTATAAAATCACATTTCTGTTAATATCAAAGATTAATCTAGAACATTGTTGACAACAACAGTTTAAAAACTAGCAAAACAACAAAAGATGTAAGATAATTTACTAAGAGGTAAAGGCAATGCAAAGAAGTAGAAGACATAGTCTCTCCCTTCAAGAGTTTTAAACAAAGATATTGGACTTGAAAACAGGAGACCTGGGTTTGCATTACAGCTCTGCCACTTGCGCACTACAGAAATATAAGAAGTACCTACATTTCTGGATCTCAGCTTCCTCATCCATACAATTACAGCATTTGCCTAATGATTTCTAGCATGTTGATTACCTACAAAACATTTTATGACTATGTGAAGCTGGAGAGACAAACTGAAGAGGTAAATAAGGAAGAGTTAAGTACCAGTGATAACACAGTAAAGATGATGTCTCTGGGAAGGAAATACATGATTAATGACCAAGTAAGTGGTTCAGGCTATGCTTTAAGCCAGTTAACAGGATAAGTATTTATATGGGTTCCTAATGTTTTATATTTAAAATTTTTCATTGCATAATTTTTGATATATAATTTGAAACACATTTTGGCCAAATTAAATTGAGATGTTAACAATGGAAAATGTTTCAAATATAGACCTCCAAGCAAAATTTTGTAACATGCTCCATGTCTCAGGACAATGCCACGAGAAATTCCATTGCCATGTACCATGCATGAGTCCCACATTTTGGGGAACTCTAAGGTCCCAGAATTGCAGAGAGAGGAGCTATATCCATAGACACCAAGGAGAAAATGAGTAGCAAAAGTGAGCTACCCAAGCAAAAAATGTACTGCAGATTGAATTAGAAATCCAATTTATCAAAATCCAGAGGCGGCTTCTAAACTCTAGCTGAATCTTCAGAATTTTGATATGTCACCTGTTAAACTGCAGAGAGACATATGCCAATTCTTATGTGGTGTACAAAGCCTCCAAATAACTATTATATTATCCATCATCATTATCACAAACATTATTATGAGAGACCTGTTTATTTCCTTAAACGGGAATAGTACTCTTATGGAAAATGACCAATTATAGAATTGGAAATGGCTACGTTGTAAGAATTTGCACCTCTTGGATGAAGCATAAAGCACACTTTTTGATTTTAATGGTCATGGAAGATTCTGTGTTGACATCTGTCTGGAATTATTTACCAGTTCTTGCTGACCAAATTCCAAATTAAGGGGCTCCATTTACTGGCTCAAACTTACCCTCTATATTAATTATGAATAGTGTCCACCTTTACTATTTATGATCTATTATAAGATATGTGAACTTTGATGGACTTAGGTAAGATTTTTTTTTTTTAAATTCTAATTCCTCTTCTTTTGTTCAGGTATTCATCTTTTCTTGATAGAATTTCTACCACAAGTCCCTAAACAATATTCACAGCAGCCTTCTTTACTCACTTTAAGCCATACTCCTGGGGCTGGCTGCCAGAGAAATCATTCTAAAATTCAAATTGGTTTCCTAGTTGTCCACTTTTTATAATTCCTCCATGACTCCCCATAACCTTTAGAAAAAAAACGTTCAAAATCTTTACTATAACTTGCAAAGCTCTCCACAATCTGACCCCTACTTATCTTGTTAGCCTCAGGTCTCATGCTGCATCTAAGCTCTGTGGATCCTGGAAACATACCTACAGGTATCAGACTCTGCACTCCCTCCTTTTGTTGGCTTTTCAGAAACTATTCTGTTTACCATGAATGCTCTATATGTAGCCACATCTCCTAATTTTTCTTCCATCAAACTCATACCTTCCCTGTAGATGACCTGTCCTCCAAAAGACCATTCCTAATTGCTCTCCTCAAAATCTTGGTGGACATGTCCTTCTTTTGTGCTCTCATAATACCCCAAACTATCACAATTATACACTGAGGGAAGTTGTCTGTTTGTTTCTCTGCTTACCCAATTAAGTTCAGTAATTAGGTTATATTCCTCTTTGTACTTCCAAGGCCTAGGCTATTGTGTGGCAAAAAGCAGTATTTGTCACAGTTGACCTCTCTGTCCTTGAAATATCTTCTCTTAGTTTATTTGGCGTCATACTCTCAAGGGACAACCTTTTGTCTTAGTTTTCTGCCCTCCTCCTCACCATTTCTTACTTGTGCAGTGACTCAGGATGCAGTCTTTGATCCCTTTAATATCTGCAATTGTCTACTTGGTTTTATTCAGGTCATGGTTTGAAATTATTCTCTCCATGCCACATGCACTCAAATCTCTACATCTAGCCTTGACCACAGCTCTCCAGACTTGTACATCCAGCTGCCTCCTTGATGTCTCCATTTGGATGTTTAATGTGTATCCTAAACCATCCAAACAAAACAAGAATACTTGTTTTCTTCATCAAAATCTGTTCTCTCTTGGAATATCCCATCGTTATAAACAAACCACTCCAACCACTTAGTTGTTCATGGTAAAAATCTAGGATTCATTCTTGTTTCCTATTTAAACCCAACCCAGTGAAATCATCATTATGACCTCTTGGCCCTACATCAAAGCAACCTGAATACATCTGCCTTTTTGTATCTCCATTAAACCACCTTGGTCAAAGTCACCGTCATCATTCTCTGAATACTGTAATAATCTTTTAGTTGGTTATGTCAACCATGTCAATGAAATTATGTCAATGAAATCACACCATTTATCTGTTCAAAGCTTTATAATAATGTTCATTCTATTTAGAATAAAATGTTGATATCTCATTTTGGCTTAATGCACCTGCACGGTTCAACCCCTTCCAAATGCACTGGTCCTATCTCATCACATACCCCTCTTTCTACTTTTGCTTCAGCCATACTGTTCTTCTTTTACTTTCTTGGACATGTTAACTCAGTTTTGCCCTATAGGTTATGCCCCTGTTGTTTCCTCTATCTAGAAGATTCTTGCTCTTTATCTTCATATAGTTTTCTTCTCTGTCATTCAAATTTCACCTACTTGCCAAGGCTGTTTCTAACTGCCATTTCTAAAAGTAGCCACTTAGTCATTTGCTATCACATTGCACTATTTTAACACTCTGCAAAACACCTATCATTACTGTATGTTTCTGTTTGTTAATCAATATTTTGTATATCTTCTTTAAACTCATCAAAATTCTAACTTCATCAGAGCATAGAACTTGCCTATCTTCTTCATTGCAGTGTCTCCAGCACCTAGAACTGGGTATCAAACAGTAGAAACTTAATGAATACGTGTTAGACAAATAAATAGCAATCCCAAAGAAAATCCAGTTTGAATGAGTGAAACTTAGAACATTATGAATTTGAGGGTTGCTACTAATATATGAGGAATAGAAGTTACCATGTTTTGTTTCAAATTTTAAAGAGACTGGTGGTATCAATGAGCAAGCATTAAAAAAATAGATTGCTAGCATAGTTAAGGACCTTACAAAGTATCTGTTGTCCTCCTAAGAAGTGCTGACGAAGCCAAATCTTCTGTTCCAACTACTTTTTTCCAGAGAAAAAATGCCAGAGAATTAGAAGTCAGAGAGGAAACAATAGCATAAATGACAAAAAATTCAGCTGTCCATTACATACACTAACAGACTTCTGAATAATGTTCTCTCTAATCTCAGAAATCCTAATGAGCAGTTCCTAGTGAACATGAGCCTATGATAAGATTACTTGGTTTATTTTAGACACAGATCCACCTTAAACTTCATGTTTTCCTTCCTTGAACTTTCACTTGGAAATTATTTTATTCTCCCACAGAAGAGGTTTAGGTCAAAACCTTGCCATTTCACCATTTATTTAGTCAGGAAATATTTATTAAGAACTTTTTATGAAACTCGAAGTATAATAAAAGATGTAAAACATGAGTATAATGTTTATCATATGGGCAGAGCAATTGTATAGAGGGTGTTATAAGTACCAAATAAATGCTAAGAAACTTCAGAAGAGGGAGGAATTATGCCCTAATGATGGATCAGTAAGTATCATGTATTGTAATATCAAGAAAGCTGGGATTTGAAGTATGCCCAGAAATTTACCATGCGCATAGAGCAGCAGCAGAAGAAGTAGGAGGAGGAGGAGGAGGAGGGGGGGAAAGGGGGAAAGAAAGTAAGGAAGGAAGAGAGGGAGAAAGGAAGGGAAGAGAAGGAGAAAGGAAGGAATAGAGGGAGAAGGCATTTCGAGAAGAAAGAGCAATTTGAGCAAGGTATAAAAAAGAATTATCATGGGGTATGTGCAGTATGTTAAATTAGTAGTTTCATTCCAATGAGGCACTGTGGGGCAAGGAGGGGAGTAGGAAGTAAGGATAGGAAGGTATTCTTTGGGCCTTCTATCACTCTTATTCTTTCTGTATATACCAGCAAGAAATTGATAGAGCCTGGATTATGAAGATAAACTTTCCTAGAATGTATCTTGGCTCCTCATTTAAGACTTTAAGGATCTTGGGTGTTTTTTGCAAACACCTCTAGTTCTAAGTTGCCTTATATATAAAGTGGGAATAACCATGCTCACCTTTTAAAGAATTTATCCGTGGAGTCACAATCACAACTATTTTTTGGCTTAAATAGACAAATGTTCTAAGGATCAATGACAGAATCTGTAAAACATCAGGAACACACTAGGCACTTCATAGCTGTTAGCTCCCTTACCACATCCTTGTGTGGATTTCCTGATTCCTTCTGGAAAATTCTTTATTCCACATTTCCATGGGTTTTTCTTTTACCCATCTTTCAATATTCTGAAATATTTTTTGAATGACCAATTGAATGAAAGGCTGATTGTCACAAATCTGTCTTTCTTTTAAATTCCCTAGGCATTTTATCTGAGCCTCTTTTATGGTGGGTTTCACTCTCTACCTTGATTACAGCAGCACAAATTTTGCCCTTATTTTGTGTTAAGTTCCAATTCTTATTGTGTATCCTCACAGCATCTAATGCAGTATTTTTCAAGCAATAGATCCTGTATATATACATGTTGAATCAGTTTTTCTGAATAGTTCTTTTCTTATGTAAAACTACTGAAAAATCATTTAGATTGTAGAAAATCTAGACAATTATGTCTAGAACTTTACCTAATAAAGTATATATTTTGCTAAGTCAACTAGATAGTACAGTAAAAAGATATGAATGTTCTTAATTTCTAGTTAACAATTTATATCATTCAAACTACCTGAAATCTATTGCCTTTTTATAACTATTAGAGAATATACATGAAAAATTTCATACATATATAAAAATTGGATCTCAGAAATTTCATATACATATGAAATTTAGATCTCAGTTCAGTTTCTATTACACCCACATAATAGAAATCAAGATCACAAATCCATTATAACAATAATTTTCATATCTAATAAATGTTTCAAAAGAAAAATAATCTCTACCTTAAGGTCCAAGTTATAGTGTTGATAATAAAACATTAAAAATTATGCATTTCAGGATCATGTTGTTTTTTTCCTTGTGAATTTTCTTTAGCAAATATGATTAATGGTTATTAGAATAATGCTATAAAAGTGAAATCTTTATATTTTAGTTTATCATTTGAAGATTTTTCAAATAGGCTTATAGAAATTCAAACTTAAAACAAATTTTAAATCTTTATTAAAAAACACCAACTGAAAAAATTCTTGTCAGATAATTATTTATTCTTTCTGAAAATTAAAATAAAATACATAAAGCATGACCAAGATATTTCTCTGTCTTCAGCAACTTCTTTTAACTCTATCTGCAGTCCTAGTGTTTACTGGATTTCTCTTAAAGATATTTTTTAAAGTGTTATTTATGTTCTTCACATAATAGGCAAGTTCATGGTACTTGTAATCAACTCCAAAAATGCTTATTGTAACCAAGATGCAGTATTAATATTGTTTAGTTATACCTTTTGTTTTCAAATAGAATGAAACGTTGAAGAAAAAAAAACCCGCTTCAGTTGATTAGACATTCCATAGCAATCTTAATTTCCTTTAACATTTCTTTTCTATCTCATGGGAAATGTATGTCTGTGTTTGCCACGTTAGCCTCTCCACTATTCGTGGACACTGAGGCAGAAAAAAAAATTAATTTTGTTTTATCAGCTCCTCTACCTTTGCTGTCAATATGTTATCTCTTCTATCTCTTCCAGGGTCTGACCTCTTGCCCTTCCTACAGTTGAAAAATGTCATTGTATTTATCTTTATCATCGTCACAATTTTACTTTTATTTGCCACCTTTCCTTTCTTATCATGTTGTACTCCCTTCACTTCATTTTATAATCTTCCACATAATGTTTTGAATCTCATGCAACTTACCCTGCATATTCCTCTTCTTTATTCCTGACTATTTTTGCATTTTCTTGTTCATACTAATTGGTTCTATTTTTATTTCCAGTATATTTATTGCTAAATGGCATTCATTGCCTTTGGGCATATATTAATTTATCTTTCAGGACGTTCCATTTGCTCCCTATGTCTTTTCTTTATATATTTCTTCTTGCAGCCTCCATTTCACTTTACTTTTCTTGTATGTGTTGGTGTATTATTTTTATTGTTGCTTTTTTAATATGCCTTCACATCTCTAATTCATGCTTCATATTATTAGGAAGGTTTATAAAATAAAACACTATGTTTTTCACAAACAGCAATAATTTGGATCATCTTAAAATAGTTTTGGGTTCACTGTACTGCAATTTGTCAGCCACGTTTTTTACAGCCATATTATAGGATTTAACTAAATAAATAATTAGAAGCTAATTTTGCAAATTAAAAGGAATATATATGTGTGTGTGTGTGTATATATATATATATATATATATATATATATATATATATATACTGACCTGAGGTCAGAGAAGGGGAGTTTATTGAAAGGTGAACAAAACAATGTAAAAGTTATGATTTATTTAAAGAGAGATATGTTTAGACCTTTTGAGGTATTTAACTGATAAAGTTACATATGTATATATATAATATATAATTAATCTTCATACTTCTCTATGCTTTTATGCACATAATAAGGTAATACGGTAACATTTAAATCCAGATATACCTTCTCTAGGAAGACCCTTGAAAAGCAGAATATCTAATGAGGCAAGTAAAAATGTACCAAATAAATTACAGCACCATGTGATAAATATTGTAAGATTAAATAGAATTATACTTGGCCTGTGATGGAAGCAAAGCGATACAAAGAGTGTCTTAGAAGACTCCCTGGAGTAAATGATGTCTCAGCTGAGTATCAAAGAATCACACATGCCTTGCCACCTGGAGATGAGGGGAAGGGAGTCTTTAGAGAACATATTCCACGCTGTAACTGAAAAGTGAGCTTCAGTAGAAAGAATGGCAGGAAATGAAGTGAAAACTAAGCATATGTTTACTAAAAATTTTTGGAATTTTCCTGTAGTTCAGTGGGAGGCATTGGACATTTTAAGCAGAGAAGAGGCATGATCGGATTTGATTTTAGAGTGAAAATTCTAGTACAGATGAAGAAACTGTGGGCTTGGAGGCACCAAGACCACTTTGTATAGTAAAATAATAACATTGATGAAAGAGAATGAGGCCCCAAAGTAAAGCAGAAACTGAAAGGAATAGTCAGAAAATATATGAGTCAGTTAAAGGGTTTAGTCAAGAGAACATGGGAACACCTGGGCACAGGTGCAGGCAAAAGTAAGGGAGACAACATTTTTCTGTAGAATTGAGGACCATCCACCTAATTTAAATTAGAAAAATAAAGCTTTGAACTGTCTGTCTATTAAGTCCAATTTCATCCAGACCGATTCTCCAATTTCCATTGACTATTTAGTTCACTGCTACCTCTTGACAGTAGTTAATGAATTACAATTAACAATTGATTGAATTAAAATATCGTCAACCAGGAAAATAAAAATAGCTAAATATTGGATTAATACTTTATTGCATAAATGGTGACACAACCAGACTTCCTAACACTCAGCAAGGGAGACCCCCCCCAAAAAACAATAAAAAGCATTGCACATACATTCATGCAAAATGAACACTGATACTAGTAAATTCTAAAAATGGCAGAATTTGGTTCTAAATCAAATGCAATTTCCACATTTGCATACTATGTTAGAAAGCATCTTATAACTATGTTCATAGTATATTGTTCAGTTCATTTCCATAATCTAATTCAGTGATACTTATGCTCTTCAAATAGTATTCACTGATCATATTTTATCTCTTCTTTTTCCTAAACTGTGGTTCTGTGAACTATAGACCACATCAAAGTAAGATTGTAAATATCATAAATATTATGCCAATTTCCTTAAAATGGCAAATTATGTAAAATTTATTTTCTGCTTTTTCTTAGAAGAACCAAAAGCAGATAGACCTTTGAGCTTAAAAGTGGATTTTAATATCTTTTCAATACATAGCATAAATTTTAAAAATCCTTTAATTTGTTAAAAAATAATCATTTTGACAAGGTAATCATGTAATATAGACCTATTGATTTTAAACAGACTTCAGTTTGGTCAACTTTCTCATCCAAACTTGCAAAATTTCCAATATAATTGCTAGTTGAATTTGTAGTAAGTAAGGCAGGTATTTGTTCCAAAGATATAATCCACTATTTATTCATGCTGTGTTAATTTATTATCAGTAAAATGATGATTGTGATATACTGAGACCATATTAGGAGCAAAGTACTCTACCAGGCACTTCACAAAGTATGTGTGATATACTATGTAATATTTCTATGTAATACAACAGTCTTTCAGAGAACGCACGCTTATTATTATTGTCATTTGTATTATTGTTGTTACATTTTATTTCTTTATTTCCCAGAAATTGAATGTAAGGGAGGTTATGTAATTTGCCCAATATTTATCTGCTTGTAATGTAAATCCTGGATTGGAGTCCACATCAGTCTTTTTCTAAAGTCCATGCTTATTTCCTCTGGATTATCCTGTCATAATGTGACATTAGCACTCTCATTTGCGAAGCAGTAATAGATAACTAGGGAGTGGGCCTTAAACAAAACATTTCTTATTTGGTGCAAAAGAACTACATTATTTTATGCACCAAAAAGATGAACTATATGAACCCCAAGAAATAATAACACAAGTGTCGAACAACAAATAGGACTTGTGCAAAGATATCAATTTCCCCCAGTTATGTTTAACCTATGTTTTTTCTTTAATATCGAATCTTAAAAAAGAGAATTTCATAAATTAATTACTTAAGACTCAAATATTTATACCTTGTTTTTTACTTCTTCAGCCCACTTCAAAAAGCCTGTTGTATCAAAAGCCATACTGACTAATTGTAAATACTTGCAGCTGTTTTAATTATTTGACTTAGCTCTGATGTCTTATGGAATATCCTAAGAAATTTAGTGTGGCATACAGTTATTTATGAAGAAATCACATAATTAGCAGACAGCATCTTATATGTCATTTCTAAGATTATTTGATTATATTTACTTAGCCATAGTTGGAATTCTTAACTCTGACAAGTATCTGCAAACTGGGCCTTGAGTCTGTTCTAGTTATGTCCACATTTCAGAGTTACCCACAGTGACTTCAGATTTCTTTCCCCAGTGATTCCTTTCATTTATTCTTTTATCTTCTATGGCATCATGTAAACCCATGTGAAAAGTTTAAAGTTTAGCTTTTTCATGTTTCAAAAGATTATGCAAGTTAAGAAGGCTTGTCTCCTTAATCATTACTTTTTTCCTCCTTTGAATGTCTTGTCCCAAAGTGCCTATCAGGATATTTGCATAATGTACCTAATTTGGGAGAACAGGTCGTTGCTGGGGACGGGGGAGTGGTTTTCATTTGTTGTCTGGTGGTTGTAGAGGTGGTGGTGGTGTTTGGCACTATAGAAACCCGTGCTAGGTCTGCTTTTGACAAAGAATGCTTTTGGATGTAGAAAGTCATTCAGATATCATAGATCCGATAGATTCTGAAAGATGTGTCACAGTAAGGATCAGTTGGTGAGGATCTCTTCTCCAACAGTGAAGAAAGAGTTCTGCATATTATTCAGTGATCTCTAGAGTATCTGTGTGAGATTCCAAGCTTGCATATTCTCTTTCCCTCTCTGTCTCTGTTTCTTCGCGCACACACACACACACACACACACAAATACAAGAGAAATTGCTACATTCAGAATAGATACAGATTCTGTTTGGTTTGGTTTGGTTTGTAGCAATTCAGGCACTGAGCCAAGTATTATATTTTTCTTTGGTTTTGGTTTTATCAAGCTAGCTTAAAACCAGTACAAGGATCAGTGTAGTCTCAATCTTAATTTTGGAATCCTGACTGTTAGGTCTATGAAAGGTAGGGCTTCAAACCACTGTTTTGAGAAATTTCTCCTTGATGGAAACATTTTATTATCCTGATGATCCACTCTTAAGCAATCATTTATCTGTGCTACCAGTGCTGAAGACATCAATGAAAGCTTTCAATTTGTGTATCCCATTACTATGAATGTGTTCAGAAATGACTTAATGGTTTATTCTTTAACTCAAACAGTTTATTTTATTTCTTTGATTTTCATAAAAATGTCATCAATCTCTCAAAAATAAAAACCAAGTATTCTGTTTCACTAATACCACCACAGCTTTTAGCTAACTCACATATGTGTATGTGTGTATAAATTCAAACTTCAAAAACTATTTGTAGATAAATTAAGATGAAAGAAAGAAATAATGAAGACACCACATTACCTTGGGTTTTTGGGTAAATTCTTATATAAACTTCAGGTTATACATTCCAAATGGACTTGGAAATTTTTTAATTGTTGTAAAAGTTAGAAGGTTGTTTCTTTACTATTTTTGTTACATAATTATTAAGAATTTGATGAGTGATAGGAATACTTGCCTCAGAAAAAATTGCACATGAGCAGTTTCAAAGTACGGAATTTTTGAAGATCATTCATGGGGTTCCTTAGAGTCTTTGATTCCAGTGTTATATCAGTCAACATTTATTAAACTCCTACCATATTAAACAATTTTTAAGAGACTCCAAAATGTGTGATGCACAAAAACAAATGACATGTTCTCAGGATTAAATAAAGGCTATGCTATTGAGGAAGATTCACACATGAGAGAACGATTATATTAAATAGATAAGATAGGACTGATAGATAAAAAATAGCACATACACGGTATTTGCTGTATGCCAGACAATTTTATTATTCCTTTTATATATTTACTCATCTCATTCGACAATTTTATTATTCCTTTTATATATTTACTCATCTCATCCTCAGGACCTTATTAGTTAGGTACTGCTATTTTATCTGCTTTATAGATGAGGAAATTGAGGCACAGAATGGTGATGAAACTTGCCTAAGATAACACAAGTACTGAGAGGGCAAACCAGGATTCAAAACCAGGTAGTGTGTTTCAAGAATCCATGCTCTTAGCCATTACATTTGCCGTCTCTCATAAAAATATAACAGAATTATTAGAGTGACGTGGGATGACAAGATGAAAGAGCAATCAATTTTGTTGATAGTCTAGGAAAAGTCTCAGAGAAGCACATCAAATTTGAGTTGAGCATTGAAGGAGTAGAAGATATATAGCAGGTAGTTTTGGGTGATTTCTCCTTAAATAAAAATATGATTCACCATGCTTAGTTTCATATTAACAAAGTTCCTTGTTTCCTAATGAAAAAGTAAAACATAATAATAATTGAGTTACTCATGAACAAGATATCCCAGATAGATGAAACATTCTTTGGACCTAGCAAAGCTGCAAATCCATTTTACTAAGGTTAAACTGTTATTAGAATCATGGTTAGCTCTTAAAAATAGGTGCATAACAACAAATCCCAAATGTTGTATATCTATGAGGTAAAATTATCCTGTTAATCACATCTAGCTGGATTTGTAATTTTGTCACTTCTCAAACAATTGGCAAAGGGCACTGCAAATTAAGTTGTTGAAAGCCATTATAATGGATGAAATAAAAGCCAGTGGGTAAGAAAGAACATATTTCCTAAAAGGGAACATATTGCTTATTTCTTACTTTTAAAAAATAGGATATAAAAATATTGTAAGTGGATTATGGGATGTTGTTACTGGAATGTGCCTCTTTCACGTAGCGCCACTATTTGCCATCATTAGTATATCCCTACTGTTGCCAACCTCCCACCCCACTTCTTCCCCACTGTGCTCCACCCTGCTTGACTCTCTACAATGATGATTCATTCTTTGATTCGTCTTCGGGCTGCAATGGTAGCTTTCACATGCCCCAACTGGAGAGTCTGCCCTGTGGCCACAATGGCTACTCATTGAAAGAGTTGTTTTCCCGAAGCAGACTAATGACTTCTTTAGGACAAGTACAATGCTTTTTCCATTTGCATAATCTGAGAATTTAACACTGTTAATAACGTGTGCCAAAACAATTGATCAATAAAAGGAAGAGAAAAATGAATAGACGAAGGCCGTCACAGCTTCACTACAAGAAAGAATCACTAGAGGCATCTAAATTTGTAAAATAAAGCAATGAACAAACAACAGGTTGGACAGAAAGGAAACTGGGCTAGATGTTTTGATTAGGATGTGGACGTTAAAATGTAGTCTAAGTTAATTTTCTGATAAGACAGGTAGTGATATATGACATAATTTATATTTTTTTAAAAACCAAATGCTTTTTTAGCTTAAAGGCAAACATTCAGAATGGTTACACTAAAATGTATGTTACTACTAATAATTGTATTATTAACACGATGCTAGAATCAGAACTCTCTACCTACTGGTCTTTGGAAATGTCATTGGCCTCTCTCCCTCTCTTCACCTCCCATCCTGCCATTTCTCCCTAGGGCCCTACTAAGTATAAGTTTCCCAAATTCTTTTTTGTGACTTTTAGTGGTCTGAAAGTAAGTAATCTGATTGGTGATGAAAATTCAGAACAACATAGCCCAAATACCCTGGGAATCAGAGTTCTGCCAAGCACTTATGAACTAAGAAAAATATACTCTCTTGCACATGTGGAATGTTGTGGAGGAAACCCTGCAGCTCACTGGGTGTTAGAACAACAGTGCAAGAGTGTCCAGTGGTGACACGCATAAAGACATGACCTCCCTGGGAGCTCCAGTGATTTAGAAATGAAATCTTAGACTGCTCTGTGAAAGTTGAAGATGCTGTTTTTTTAGCAAAGCATGGAAATTGTATAGGTTTAAGGTAAAGATAGCAAACTCACCGATAACACTGCCATGGTTAAGTGTTCCTACTGAAAACTTCTATCAACACTCGGGCTCTAAAGAGTTCATTCTGGAAGCCAAGAACAGTGAAATGCCAACTAAGAACCCAACTTCTCCAAACATTCATTAAATGGATTTTATTTTTCTTGTTGATGGTTGCTTGGATCGAGGAGTGCTTTAGCAAAGAGCAAACCCTGCTCTAAAGAAAATGTGTTGACAAATAACAACAGAACAAGTTCACATTTTTAAATGCATTATACAAAGAGAAAAACAAACACATATCTACTATGGCCTACAGTGCGTATGCATTCATTCTCATCTCTAATATCTTCAACCTCTACATTTTCCATTCGGTACAATGAGAACTGATTTTTAGAATCATGACTGGGTACAGTAAGTTTCTTACCATTACAGATACATTCCATTGTGCAACCCTTCAGAATGCTAAAAGTAGAGAGAGGAACTAAAACATTTTAAAGATAAATTTAAATTATAAGACAAAGTAGAGGACTTTTCATTAACAGTGAGCTAATCAGGAAAATCAATTAACCAAAATTCCTCATTGCCAGAACACTCCATATAAATTTGTAAATTTCGATTTTTACTTAACTTGGATTGTTTGTAGCCTGTCGATGATGTTTCCTGAAGTGTTCAAGTCTATCAATCATCACTGATAGAATTCACTCATTGACACCTACTCTGTCTGGCAGGGGTGAGGTATGTGTAGGGAACAGAACTTCTAAAATCATGATCCTGACCATGAGGAGGGCTTTCTAGGCTATGGGCTAAGGGGATTTATTTTGATTAACTTCAGGTGTCTCTATGGTAAGCCTTAGAAAACATAGAATAAAATTCAGGACTTAATATGTGGCATGGAGGCTGACACTAAGCATTAGAAAATCTGATCTTCATTAGATTGCTTTTAAAGGGTATTCCATAGGATATCTATCACTAATATTGTAATATTTTAACATTATAATTTAATTTAATAAAAATTAGAACTTCTCATTTTCTTCTAGCTACAACTTTCTCACTTTATAATTCTTTTTGAGCTTATAAAAAAGATAAAACTGATCTAAGTGCCAATTGAATATTTTGAAATGTTGAATATTTAATTTGATCAAACATACTTGCCCACTCTTCACAAGCATTCTTTCTTTGCTTTTTAGATTACACATATATGCATAAAGGTCAGATTGTCAACCCCCAATACTGTGTTTTATATTGTTGGTAGTGGTAAATATTTTCTTGTAATCTCTTTTAAATATTTTGCTCTGGAAGTAATAAACTGAAGAATATCAATCCATTTGCCTGGAATTAAAATGAAGCTATACTCCCTTATTGAGGAAGTACAAGCTTTGGATTCTGTTTACAAATGGCATATATGGACTACTTTCCCCAACATCTAATAAAATTTTCAAAGACAGAATAATTTTAATAAACCGTGTCTCAAAACATTTGGGTAAAATTATAATCCTATAAAGAGTAAATACATTTTTTAATGTATAGTCAATATTTACCTAATGAAGTTATATACAGTACAATAGAATTTTAATGTAGGAAGAAATGTCAGTGATCATTTATTCTAGTTTCTTGTTCCAATTAACATATTTTTAAAAAACATCCTTCTAGAATACTGAGGAACAAAGGATTTTTAGCACATTTTCAGTAATTTTATTTTCATGATTAAGAAAAATATTATTTCATAATGTGATTACTTTAGAAAAATTGGAGAAAAAATACAAATAACTATTTCCAAAGTATTTGTTATTAAATATATTACAAAATAGAGTTATGTATTTCCTTTCTACATTTATTTTTCTTTACGTATATATTTTTTATTTTATAAATTGGGATCCTATAGATAATTTTGTTTTCTGATTTTCTTTTATTAAATTTAGAGTGGGAAACTTCCAAGTCACTAAATATTTTTTGAAAAGTAATTTAATGGCTACATAGTTTTAAGATAATTAATATTACTAATGCCATGTTAAAGAGGTTTAAATTGGAATTTTTTCTATTAAGGTTAAAGCAATAAATTAGAAAGGTGTTAGTAGTAAAAAAAAATATTATAGAACATATGAATTTGCTTTAGAACTTTTCCATTCATGATTTTAGGACACTGACATTTCAGTCTTCTGAGAGAAGATTTTCTTGAAGACTGCTTCCTTGAATGATGCTCATAAATAGCCTTTTTAATACATAGTCTAAATCTCTCCCTGGTACCTTTCCCTTTACAACAAACATACCAAAATATTGTCTTCAGTTAAACATTAATAATTAATTTAATATACTTAATATGTCATAATACTTAATAAGTAGATAATTCTAGCTTTAGAAATAGCCTTTGGAGAGAAATGCAGAAAGGAAAACAAGCAAACAAACATTATGCTTACTGAGATTTATTAAAGTGTTGAAGTTTACCCTGAAATTTGGATTTGTATGTGTGGCTTTGGGGTTTCAACTCAGCAAAGCAGGTGATCTGATAATAGTAACTAACATAATTAGCATATGTGAAAATGAGATCATAAAGCACAATTTCTAAGATCTTTTAGAAATAACTTGTGAGTGATTGGAAGTTCAAAGCCATTCTTGAGCCTGGAGATACTAAACAGTTTATTAAACAGATATTAAAGTATTTCTAAAATTTTAAGAAATTAAGATATTTTTCTATAAATCTGGTCTGGTATTAAGGCTGATATTATCCATGTTACCTCTTGGCGTATTGAGGTCAATTCTCAGTTATCTATCCAACATGACACAGTGAATCAAACTCATTATCCTTCCTATTCTGAACTCCTTCATTGATAACAGGGATAGTTTATAAAAGAGCCATAGCCACCCTTAGCACCTTAGAGAAAAGGATATAATCAAAATCAGTGAAAACCTCAGATACTCAAAAGTATCATTTTAGCTAGCTTTTTCAACATCTTCCTATACACCATCCTCTAGCAGTTCTGCTAAAACATTGATTGATGTGTTTTATCTTCTTCATTCTCCATTGCCACCCTCTAGCAGAGATTCTAGGGAGGGAAGAAATGCCCTAGAGACAGGTTGTTTGAGGGAAATGGAAAAGTCAAGGACTTGAATTATATCCACAGACTGGATAATCAATCTCGGAAGTATTGAAAGTTGACTGTACAGGAGAAGTACACTAGGTAAACTATAAAGGGTAACTGTTTGTAATTTGGAGAATTAAAAATATTGAAGAGAATAGGCACACTATTTGGTGGTACATGTAATGAACCTTGAAACCATGAAGTTGTTGATTTTTTTATTTATTTTTAATGAAATGGAGATTCAAAAATTACCAAGTTAGGGTACCTTCAATAAATGGTCTCGGAAGTTTAAATTTCCAAATATGTGTAGATTAAAAGCAAAGAAGATTGTGTTATATGCATACAGGTCTTCTAGGTACATACTAAAGGATAAATTGAAGCGAGGGTTGAGAACTCAGTCTGTGCACAACGCCACAAGTAAATTATCCTCCAAGCATACAGCTTGCCTGTTGGTGCTGATCATTGCTACAGTTGAATTCATAGTGAAATGATCCACACTGACCATTAAAAAAGCCATTTCCAGACATTGCAGTTTCAATGCGGCAGTTTACAAAATTATCTTTTTAGCTTCCTCAAAACCCATCTGAATTTCCTAGTTTGAATCTTCATTGCTTTTGTCTTCTGCAAAGACAATATTGTCAACTTTAGAGAGGGGTGAGCAACCAAAAATTGTTATGAAAATTCTATTGAAAATCAAGTTTAAATGACAAGACTTGCCTCTTTGTAATAAATACATGCACTTCAAAATGCTTTAGTAGGAAAAAAGAATGGCCTTTTTTATTTTTTTTCTCAAAGAAGTGAAGATACAATACAGATAGATTTTAAAGAGGGTTCTTATTCCACATCCATTAAACAGATATTTATTGTGCCAGGAACTGGATGCTCATTTGCAATTCTCAAAATATGTAGTGGAATAGAACAAGAAGAACAAAATTGCCCACTTTATAAATAAAATACCTACTTTATGCACATTACACTAGGCACTTTGCAAAGAAAAGGGTAAAGGAAGGAATGAGGATAAATACATCAGACCTCTGGTTATAGCCTTTGAGCAGATCTAATGTAATTGGAGACTTGAATATGCATGTGAGCATAGGCAAAACAGATTAAGTAGATTAATAAGGAGTACTAATATATTATAATGATATGTTAGTACTCTGCTTCTTATTAGTCTCCTACTTAATCTACTCTGTTTAAAGTAACAATGTAGTATAGTGGAAAGAATGTTACTTTGTGTTCCATTCCTGGCTCTATTGCAAACATTTGGGCTGACTATGGGCCAATCACTTAAAAACAAGAATAATACTTACCATTGATTTGATTGCTTGGGTGCTTAACATACATTGTTTCATTCAGTCCTCGTATCTACCCTATGATGTCTGTATCACTCTCACAATACAAGTGACTATAAGTCTAGTTTGTCAGAAATAGCCCTGCTTTATCCCCACTGTCCCAGCATACTTATCATCAGTGTCCCCCTTTCCCTTCAAGAGTGTCCCTGTTTGGATGATATATTAAATTGCCCCCATGTAATGAGAAATTTGATAGTCACAATCGAACAAGTAGTGGAGCCAGATTTGATCCAAGGCTGTTGATAGCCAAAGCCCATATACATAACTCTCTGTGTTCCCTCTGGTTAAATAGTTCCACTCGTTCTTTGTGTATAAATAAAATTAAGCCATTAAAGTAAATGATCTCCAGGATTCCTTCCATCGCCAAACTCTAAAATGCTAACTACAAAGAGACAAAATATGTGGGCTCATTATACTGGGATTCAGACTTTACACCAGGGTTAGCAAACAGAATTGAGAAACAGTGAAGGAAAGAAGGGGAAAGAGAATGGAAGATTTAACACATTGCCTGGTTCATAATATAAGTGTAGTTCTGAATGATTAAAAAGCTAGCCTCTCTAATTGTGCATGGCAAACAGATGACCCTTGACATAAATTAGGGGGAGCTGTATCTTTTCATATCTTTCTATTAAGAGCATGGAATGATGTGTTATCTTGGTCCTTGTATTTTTAAAGTACTTGCATTATTGTTTTAGGTAGTTCTTTCACTTACTTAAGTCCAATTCTAGTTTATAATATTATGAGATCTTCATTGAAATTCTTTATTTCACAGAATACGATATTGCCTACAAAGAATTGTTTGGCATTCTCCCCAGATAATTATATTTTCCTGGGAAAAGTTGATGCATTCCTGACAGCTTTGACTTCTCATATTCCCTTCTTTATTCTCATCTTATTGGATGCTTGCCATCAATACTAAATTGTCTTAATCCCAATTTTTCCACCTATTGCTGCTTTTGCAGTTGGCACTGATTCTTATGCCCCTTGAAAGGTACTTGTGTGGCAAAAGATTGAAAAAAAATTGGCAGTTGCTGTCAGGGTTAATGTAGAAAAATAAATCTCTTATATTGCCAGTTTGGATTTACTTTTCATTTTTAATGGCCCCAACAGATGTTGGAGGAATCCTCTACTTCCTGCACTCTTCCATTTTTACAGCTGGTACTGCTTGACTGGTTCTTGACTTTGGGGGAGCAGTTCCTGGGTGTTTACACAGTGATTTACAGACACCCTCTCACTACAGACTCTGACCGACCTCTAGCTTTCTTTCACCATTTTCCCTGAAACTGACTGATATCACCATTACTCAGTTTCTCACCAGGTTTCCCCATCTCAGTGTTTCCTAGCAATTGCTTCTTTCCCCATTGTGCCACATTTTGAAATGTTTGGACTGTTAGGTAAAAGGCATAAAGAGGAAGAAGTACAAAGAAGAGGAGACTTTTCAACTTAGCAAATGAGGCATTCCATCTTTTTTGGTACCCTCTTTGGTATCTTTTCCTCATTTTTTACTAAAGTGCTTCTGACAATTTGCATTTGGGTAGTTCACTCCTTTAGGACTTTCCCCTTTCCTTTCCTTTTCTTTTTCTATAATTTTCTTTTCTGAAATATTAGCCTCAGTGGCACTAGTTTCACCAACTGTATTCATTTGCTAGGGCTGCCGTTACAACGTACCACAAACTGATGGATTAAAACAACAGCAACTGAATGTCTCACAGTTCTGGAGGCTAGAAGTCTGAAATCATGGTGTCATCAGGACCATGGTCACTGTGAAACCTGAAGGAATCCTTCTTTGCCTCTGGTGGATTGCTAGCAATCTTTGACATTTCTTGACTCGTAGTGGCATAACTCTAATCTCTGCCTTCATTGTCACCTGACATTCTCCCTGTGTTTCTTTACATAGTCTTCCCTCTATGTGTTTGTCTCTGTGTCTAAATTTCTCCTTTTTATAAGGACACCAGTCATATTGGATCAGGACCCACCCTCATGACCTCATTTTAACTTGATTATCTCTGTAAAGACCCTATTTTCAAATAAGGTCATGTTCTGAGGTACTGGGGTTACGACGTCAACATATCTTATTGGGGGGACCTGATTCAACTCACAACACCAACTAAGAACAGAATTCTCCCCCACGCTTGCTTCCAAAGGAAATGTTGACAGCTTTTAGCAATTGGTAGGATCCTGCAAGGCTGAAAGTGCCGTTCAGGGCTACTCTCTTGTCTATGACTTCTTTGCACTGTTCCCTTGCTCTTTTGGTTTGAGGGTTTCTATGGAAAAGGCAGAATCAGATACAAAACACTGATGAAAAAGCATTGCATAACCTTTCCATTCTTTTAATAATCTTTATAAGTAGCCCTTTTACATAGTATATAAAGTTTGTTTGGTAATCATCCTGACTTGAGAAAAGAAAAGCTAAGCTACACAGCATCGTGGGAAAGAAAATTATCAAGTATCAGTAACACCAGCCATGGTTTTATTTTCCTTCACAAATTTTATTACTTAGATATGTATCAAGATTGCTGAGGATTCCAAAGAAGCTTATCAACCCACAGTTTTAATGCCTTGTTCCAGTAATCAATGAAACCATTTTAAATACTTTTGAATTATGCTAGGGAGAGAAAAAGGAGAGAACACATTTAAAATATATAAAGCCATTTCAAACCCAAACTACTGGAGTATTTGCCTAAAAATCCTTCGAAGTTTTCTTCTGATGATAAATAATTTGTGACTGTCATTGTGGCCTCTATTAACTTTTTAATTTTCTTCTGGAAAATTGAAGAAAATAAAATATTTTACTCAAGCAGGTATCTTGGCTCATTTAAATAACAGTAATGTGGCAATGCTTTTCTTTGAATGTATCTTTAATTAAAATTATGGATAGCTATCAATGAATAAAGTATTCTTGAGGTTAGTAATAAAATTAAAATATTTAATGTCAAAAAAGAATTATATTTGCAAATCCCCTATTGCTAATAATACAGCTATAACCCTATAGCAGATCCAAACCTGCTCTCTTGGAAGTGCTTTTTAAAAAGCAATTATGACAAACATGGAAAGTATAGAAAATAATTTGTCACATATTCCATATTCAGCCAAATTCTTGCAGTTCTCAAGCAATTCTCCACTGTGTTCATTTGATTAAAAAAAAAAAGTTGATTCAGGAAACTGTAGAGAAAAAAAAATAGTTAAGCCAGTTGTTCAGACAAAACCAGTAATTATGTGTCTAAATTATTTTGCCTCCTAATTCATTTGCTTTGACATCACACAGACCTAGTCTTATTCACATATGGTAGCTGGTACAAGACCACCGGGGTATTATGCAGTGAGTTACTAAACAAGTTACACTGAGCAAATCTGATGAAATCAGGATTCTAGGGGCAGGACTTACGAGACCGTGTCTTGTAGTGAATGATGAAATTTTTACAGCAGCATTAAAGAAAGGGAAAGGTATGGATTGGAGAGGAAACTAAAATTGACAGCCACCTGCATGCTCTTCTGGGGCCACCCTGTAAAGTCCTTGTCATCCTCATGAGGCAGAGAAAAGTCATCATTAGGCTTCCTGGGGTAATTCAACCTTGCAGATGACTATGCTTTCACTTGGAAATAGTTTCACAGTATGTAAGTGAAAAATACAAATTTTATTTTAGAATTTTATTTTAAAATTTTCAGAACATTTAAACACACGGGTTTTGATTTATTTTTTCTGTTCGTTGATTTTTCATGGAGTTGATGGAGATAAAAAGATCAGCTTGGCAGCTTGCTGGCATGGAGCTGGAGTGTTTAGGGTTTGTTTTGCCTCTTTGCAAGATTGGTCCACAAGAACTTTAAAAGGAGAAAAAGACGATGCAAATTAAGTACGTTAGAAACGTATGTCCCATCTGTTTTTATTTCATTTTTAGAATAAGGTTTTCATACCTTCTTTTATTTTTATATTCTATGATACCACACTATAATGTTGGCCACCTCAGAGACAAACTAAATTAGCTATCCTGACCATATGGAAAGGAAAAGCTTTACCAGCTAAAGAAACAAATTTAACTCAGGCAAAAAGGCCTGTGTGTTTTAGAGTTTTAAAAAAAATACTGTTAAGTGCATAGTAGGGGAATGTAACCCACCTGCATAAGTAAAATTTGAAAAAAAGTTTGGATATTCCAAAATAGCTTTCTCTTTTCCTGGCGTCATTCAGGAATCACCCATATTTGAAGCATATTTCTGTTTATTTGTATCTGGATTTATTTGTAAGTAAACGTAATCAAAGGCATGAAGGCCCCTTGAAAGGCCATCCACTCCTTTCTGCCTCCAAGTTTAATTAAATCTAACCTGCCTAAGTATACCTTATCCCACTATGAAGAAAAGCTTCAAAACTCTCCAGAGAACAAAACTTTTCCCCTACTGTCTATTCTTTGGAAAATTGAAGAAGGCGTGCCTTTATAGAAAAAGAGATTTTATTTCATTCTACAAATGCCCATAGTGTAAAACATTTGATAGAAGCCCTAGGCTACCATTTTATTTACCTGGAGAGAAGCTTCTCATAAATTCACTATGTTAAATTGATGGCTGCTTCAGAAATCTCTCAATTTTAGGTTTTTATATAGACCACAGTGAAGGAATGGAACTCACAGAGGTCAAGCATGTGTTTTCTAACCACACAGAGCAGAGGAGTGTCAGCCTGATCCAGGAAGCCTTCATATTGACATGTGCAGTTATTTACAGTGATTGAGAACATCAGGTTTTATGCACAACCCATGAAGACAAGATAAATAGATTGGTAGAGAAGCTTCGTCTAAAAGAGGGTCAACTGAAGTGTTTGCTGTCACCTGACGGTAACTCTCGGCACGACCAAGCTAGGGCCACTCGACTTCTAGAGAACTGAAGTTAAAATTCACTTTATTTCATCAAAATAATAGCTAAACTTATAAGTGAAGGCATATGTTTTGAGAGTTTTTCTGTAGACATTGGAATGGCTTTTTTTCTGGACATTCCTACCAGCAGGCATTTCACCAAATGCACACTGATTACTAAAATTACCTGAATGTATTCAAGATGTGTCTCAGTATTTTTTCAGTACTAAAGGGGGTGGAATTACAGTAATAGTTCCCTTTCTCAAATCATGGGGCAGTCAGTGTAACCATTAGCTAGCCTGCAAGATAACTTTCCAACTCAGACACTAAACTAGTACAAGATTTCTGAAGTGCCCTGTAGTTGTCCTAAAGTTATTAATTTGCACCAGACGAAATGGACTAATCAAGCAAAAGTAATTTTGGTTTAGAAAATGTGAAGTCTGCATATTGATCTAGCTATTTTGGGTTTTCCAATTAATACTTGTATTAATGTTGGTATCAGAAGAGACAGATAAGCAACAGAAAAAGGGCCATCTCAGGCCCAGCATTGGTCTTTGACAGTGGAACATAGTGTTAATGCTCTGAGCTACATAAATAAATACTTTCTCTCTTTTGTTTCCTGGGACTTCTTAATGTTCATACTCAACTAGTATTGTCTAGTTTATGGCAAAGCATAAAAAAAAATAAATGGTTTCCTTGAAACATCCATGATGTAATTCACATTATCAATGAAGAGAGGAAATTCAGATGAATTCCGCTTGAGGTATATTACAACCTGAAACCACTCAGCCCCCAACATAGTGTTGATAGTTCATCTGAGTATTGTCAGGTGGGATATTACTAAGCAGACAAAAAATGGCCATGGGTTTTTCCAAAGAAGAGGATTGTTAAAAATCTATATAGGCTGAATGTGTTAGGTGTATCACTCTGATCTAGAAAAATGACTTATGGGGCTTCCCTGGTGGCGCAGAGGTTGAGAGTCCGCCTGCCGATGCAGGGAACATGGGTTCGTGCCCCGGTCTGGGAAGATCCCACATGCCGCGGAGCGGCTGGGCCCGTGAGCCATGGCCGCTGAGCCTGCGCGTCCGGAGCCTGTGCTCCGCAACGGGAGAGGCCACAACAGTGAGAGGCCTGCGTACCGGGGAAAAAAAAAAAAAATGACTTATGTATCAAAAAAGTTTTTCTTTGTTTTAACTTAGAGCTTGTTTTGCAGTTAAGGAATGAAGTTTTTGCAAAGCCCACTGAAAGGAAAAAAAAAAAGAGAAAGTACAACTTTTCCTGGATTAAAAGGAGGGGGGAAAAATCAATGCTTACTGAAGACAATTGTTCAAGAAGTTCTCTTATAAATACACAGTAAAACTGGTCTTCAGGTAACATGAAAGGAAAATATGTGGAAGGAATAGACAGGGTCCTTTGTATATTTATTTTTTTCCATGTGTCCAAAAAAGACTATCAGAAAAAAAATTCTGGAAAGATGTTTTGTGTAGGCATTTATTTTTGTTCAAAATGGCCAAGTTGGCTTTTAATTTTGCATAGAGAGTATCTGTTTCAGAGCACAAGTCCATACAAAACAGCCTATTTTGCCATATAATATTTCATTGAAAATAGTTTAAAAACGTTACTCAATAGGAAAAAACATGATGAAAAGGAGTAACATAGGAACTATACGTTTTTATAATAGTGGAATTTTGCCAGTTTAACTAAGGGAATTTAGGAATATCAATTAATGTTGAATGAATGTGATTTTTATGTAAATGTTCTTCACACACACTAACAGTGGGCAACAGTTTTGAGCAATTAAACAGAATTCAAGAGTCCCAACTCTGGGTTTTCTTTCCCATTTTTCACTAGATCTTATTTTTGGTGAGTGAATACTTAAAAGAGACTAATGATTACATGGCAATAATATTGATAATGTAATATTACCTTACATTATTGATAATTATACCAATTACTGACACCCACTATGAGCCAGGTCTTATTCTCTGCTCTTTATACATTTATTAATCCACAGAATTCATAAAATAACTTGACATTTTATTATCATTGACATTTTACAGATGAAGACGCTGACACACAGAACTTGCCTGAGCTCATAAAGCTGGTACACTGCTAATCACCATGTGTGAACCATGCACTGTGCTGGGCCATGAGGATAAAAAAGAATAAAATGCAGTACTGAATCTTTCCAAAATAGGGGAAACAAACAAACAAACAAAAAACCCTACTAATTCTTATTATAAAAATGGGAAAAAATTGTTGAGTTCTTAACTGCCACGCCATTCCCTTGCCTCTACCCTTACCATGGGGTGTGAGAATATACATACACAAATACACACACAATGATAAATACATATTCGTAAGATATTTTAAACAGTCTCACTTAAGTGCCTCAATGATTAGCTAACATTTTTCCTATTCTTTCTGAAATGTACTGATGTCAACACCATGCTAAATGCTCACAGGTAATATTCCACTTTTGGTATGCCTGTACTATTTTGTGCCTAACAGTTGAGTAGGGTGCTTTTGGAGAATACTTTTCATTTTTTTCCACAATGATTTACATCAGTTTTATGTATAGAAATACATAACTTAATTCAATATTATGTGAACTGATGACATAAAAATGTTCAAAGAAAGGAAGCTATTGTTTGTATGAAACCAAAGATGAATGCTTTGGAAAGACTTGATAAGTGAATTGTTAAAAGAAATTGTTCCAAATCAGGTATAGACAAGACAACTGCAAAAAGTTGACAAAAATTCCGGAAAGATTCTGAACTTAGCTTATTTTGCATGTATCACTGAATTTGCGCTCTACATCAAAGAAACAAAAAATTGACATTCTATGTGTATTACAGACAGGTTTATGGAAGAGAGCATGAAACCCAAACTTTGACACTCAAATGAGGAAAAACTTTGACCCTATCTAAAATATATATTTGTTTTAAATTTAATTAATTGGTTTAGGTAGGTATAGTATATAATTCTATAATAGTTCCTCACTTAACTTTTTAAATTACTCATTAAGTATTGGGCCAGATTGCTTCAGATAAGAATATTTCTATGATTACTAGATCTAAATTCTTTACTTTTTCTGTTAATTTGTAATTTAATGTATGTTATATTCAATGTAGAGTAAGAACAATCAGATTTTTCACAAAAGCCTCTGCCATTTAGAGAACTTTTTTAAAGGTTTAATTTGATTATGTTATAATGAAATTAAGGCATCTGTATGGATACTATTAAACCTCTAGTTTATTTTATGACATGCCAAATGAAGAATTTACCTTTCTAAAAAAAAATTTGGTAAACTAGTAGTTTAGAGGGCTTCAGCCTAGGTAGTCCTATAAAAGTATCTAAGTAGACTGAGATATTTTCCCTTATGCCTCACTAGTTTCAGTTTTTAAAAAGAACATCTTGAAATATGTATTTTCCTGCTTTTTAAAAAAACTAAGGCATTACTTATTTTTGCAAACTGTGTTCAGTATGTTTTTGAAACACAAACAAGATTTTGTATCTGGTGCATTTACTAATAAGCCCAGGTCTGCACCAGATGGGCAGGTGAAAATGTAATTATGAGGTGTGTGGAGATAGTTCCATTTCTAGGATACATGACTCTCCAGATTATTTGTGCGTCTGTTATGTTTATCAATTCACTTTACGATTATCCTTAGGTGTGCTTAAAGAGGCAGTCTTACACCACGAAAGGTCTCTAGAAGAGTAAACGTTCCTTCTTTTAACACAATTACAATAAATGATTCTCCTTGTTTCATAACAATCAAATAAATAGAAAGATGTCAGCATTTTTCCCTGGCAGGTTTAGAAGTTTGTTGCTGAAATATTGGATAGTGCACGTGGAACATGACTAAAGTGAGCTTGCTCTTCAGTAGATAGATGCAAATTGAGTCATAGGGTATACTTTGCTGCATCATGGCTTTGGGAATAACACATAGGGCAGACAAAGCCAAACCCCATCCAGGTGGTTGAACTCCCCACATATTCATTTGGACTGAAACTTTCAAATGTCAGGTGCCTGGAGAGCTCATTTAATGAAAGGGTTATCTCTGCCAACCAGTCAGTAGTTGATTTTTTTTTCACCAGAAGTTGTGAAATATTATTTATGTATGTAGTAGACAGGTGCTTCCTGCTGTTGTTGTTTACTTGTGGGTTTGGGCAAATTTCGTCTTTTCCAAAAAGCAAGTTTTCCATAAAAGCAACTTTGCAACAGCCTTGCTCCTTTTGTTTGGTACCCCAGGCAAAGAGCTTTTCATGGCACTGAAATCATTCTCATTTAAAAATGGGAGCTCAGATGAACCAGTTCTTTATTGAAAATAAAAAAAAAAAAAAAAAAAAAAAAAAGGCAGTAAGGTATCCTTGGTTAACTTTTTAGTTATTTAAAAGTAGCTTGTTGAAGATTGAATATTTCTATGTTTCACTAGAGCCTTTAAATATAAAAGAGATATGAGACTATATCTGACACCATCAGGCATATTATATTAAAATTTATGAACAACTTCATCAAAAACCACTTTCCCTTTCCTGCATAGAGACAGATTTGTTCTGACATAAACGTTACATGGCTGGTTGCAGCCTCAGATTAATGCGAAGACCCTGGCGATTCCTTTTAGACGTTATTTTATGAAATAATACCTGTCAGCTGCTGCCTGATCCTAGAAAAGGGGGCAGGTTTTCCAGGTCATCTTGCCATCTGTCAGCTAAAGCTCATCTGTCCCTCCACATTACCACCTGATCTGTGCTAACAGGCCTCACAGGGAGGCCTGCTTCATTGGCCCAGTGGGAACCTGGGAAAGAGACTGTGTGAGGACATCACCTGTGATGCTGAGATTTAATTATCGCTGAAGTGATGAAGATGTGCAGGCAGATTGCAATGCTTTTGAATAAATTCATGGAGCGGGATGTGCTGTGCCCCTCTCCCTGCTTCCCCCTCCCTTCACTTCCCCCACTTTACCCCCGACCCTCAGCCTGGTGTGCTCACCGGTTCCAGCAGAAGCTTTCAGATTCACCCTTAGATATTTGCAAGTACACCCTTGAAACACACACACACACTCTAGCACAGGCACATGGGCACAAACACGCAAACACAACTAAGTATGACCACTGAAGTATCAACCTGAAATGAAAGAACAAACCATGTAGTTGGGAGAAAATTTGCCTCAGCTTTTTACAGCAAACCTGATTATTTTCTGCCAAAGTTCCTTGTTATCAAATTTTAAAGCTGTATTGATGGTTGCTGACTTGAAAATCAGATTTCATTGTGGTGCCGGGCTTTTACCTACGGTTTTACTCAGTCTGTGGTAACACCAGCACAGTTACCTGGGGTCTCCTGTGGAGACTTAATGTGAGGGTTCACAGTGGAGGGGGGAGTGTGGTAGAATACAAAGGGTAAAGAAGGCCATACAAAGCCCCCCGACACCCTGGGACGGTGGACTCCCTCATGATTTCTGAATCAATACCCTGCACAAAAGTTATTACAGGTCCAGGCCTTTTTGCCTTCAAAGCTGCTTAGGCCATATGTGGCATTAATTCCCTCCTGTACAAAAATGTAGTTGATAATCACCTGGCTGAGGAAAGGATTTAGGGCTAGAACAGAAGATTTCCTCACAGATTACGGAATAAAACCTAGTTTCTTGGGATAAATCGGGATAATTGTAGTGAAATACGTTACCCCCGTGGATTCATGCCCATGTGATACCTTTGTTAGACATCACCAAAGAGAAACATTTATGCCATTATGTGCGGTAAGATCTGATTTCCACCCTGTTCTAAGACATGCTATGCTGCACAATACACATTTATTTTCTTGGTTTGGGGAGCCTGCCTTCAGTCCAGAGGCCAGTTATTAAGCAAGCACTTAACTCAATTGACTCCTAATTATAAAGTTACAAAAGAAAATGATATGCTACTACTAGGCCTCTTTCTTGTCACCTTGTGAGCACAGTCATGGCCCTGAACTGCACTTGACCACATGGCTGTCAGAGGCCACAGAATTTCCTTCCCAACATACACCTCTCCCTGAGAAGGAAGATTTGGAACAGCCAAAGAAGACCCAAGGGTTTTTTCCAGCACAACAGCAGACTGAAATTGTATATTATCCTTTTCTTTTTTAAGGGAAATCGTGAGCAAACATTGCCTTAATTCACATTTCAAAAATAATTACTACAGATTCAAGACATTTATCATGTTGTCATTGGAACCTGGGAAAGGTTATTCTCGTGGTACTTCAGGTCACAAACAGGAACGTATTATTAGAAACTAACACACAGGCTATCCAAGAGATTCCTGGGGGAAAAATAGAGGTCCATCGGCTTCAAAAAAAGGTGGCAGGAATGAATTAGGTAACAGGGGCCCAGAGAAACTTATCAGGCTCTGAGTGGGTCAGTTTCCAAAGTAACTCCTATCCGTTACATTATGTAGCTCTAGTGAGAACATGCTGGGAAAGTACCAAGAGTCACTATTATATTTTTCCAAATACTACTTTTATTCTCTGAAATGGTATGGCTTTTTATGAAGCTGCCATTTTCCAATAACTCCAAAGAAAATGTAAACATGAATAAACATATAATATAAATATAGAAATTTTAAAACAGAAATATTATTCTCCCAAGTCTTTTGACAGTTGGCCCACATCTTTAACCTTTTCCTATTTTCAAAAATATATTGAAATCATGTTTTCTGGAAGAATTATTGTATATTTTGTCCACAGATGTAGTATTGATCAATTTAAAAACATTAAACATTCTATTCAGTGTTACATTCCGCCTAGATTATGTGAACATGCATTTAGAAATGCGACTTCAAGTAATGAGTATATCCCCACAATATGTACCCTTTAGCGCACAGTAACACTGGCACATACACTCCACTTATAAAAGACAAATGAGATTGGGTTTGGATCGCTTTGGATGAGTGTGGTTGTTTCAGCAACTTGAAGTGATGCTGTGAAATCAGCAAGTGAGGTAGATGGATGAGGTTTGAAAGAAGCATAAATAGAAAATAACGAACATGCTGAGAGGTTTTTGTTGTTTTGGCTTTTGGGGCATTTAGGAAAAATTCTGTACAACATATATGGCTCCTTGATATGATTTTGACCTCTGGATGTCTGATTAGCTTTCAACAAAAGTCATTGTCATTTGAGTATTGTTCAGTAATCAGTAAGAAAATGTCATATTCTTAAGCTAACTCAATGTAGATGCATATCCCAAGATAAAAATCTTGACAAAAAAATGTTCTTAAAGGCCCATAGTCAAGCTTAAAATTATAGGGAATTTGTCAATATATTCATCATACATGTATGAAAATATATAAGATGAATAAGAAAAAAAATGATTTTTCTCCACATACATCTTAGCTTTTTTCTCCTTTTTTTACAAAACAAATTACAATGTGTACTTACTTCCAGGAAGATTATTTTAAATATCTTTCATTGTAAAGGTCTCTGTTTCTGTTTTCAGTTTTGGATTTGTTAATTAAAAAACCGATTGAACCTAGATATCCCAAAAGATCTAGACAGCCAAAGTTAGCCTTCTTTATGCTTTGCCTAGATTATAAGATTTAGAATTATGTAAATTTTATAATCTAGGAACTGATATTTTCGATGTGGCAATATGTGCACCAAGAGCTAGGACTTGTATCACCAATAGTAATTTATCTATTAGGCAGACATCATTATTAATATTACTAAGAATAATGCACCCTATCCATAACTTATCTTCTGAAAAAGACACTTCAGATAATTTATGAGAAAACTGGCATTATTACTTAATTGGTACTTAAGAAATGCAAAGTGAAATTAGGGGGTAGACCATTAAAAGAGGTGTCTTTCACAGGACTGTTTTTCCAGTTGAAATGTAATTGAAACAGAAAGAAATACTTAAATTGTTGTTACTGTAAAGCCAGTCTGTCTCTAGGGAAGGCAATCCATTGAATATGTCCATGGAACAAGCATTACTTCTCAGTACCCTTTGTCAGCATTGGCCTTCTTATGTGCCAGAGGACGGGACACTCCAGGATCACGTCCAGCTTGCTTCTGTGGTTTAGGACACAGCAAAAATTTACAAGAATTTTTCTAAAAACTCCACCCTTTTCTAAAATAAGGGTTTAATTGTTGATGAATATGCACAGTGATCACTAAATAAGCACACAGAACATACTATGACAACTTAATTAGAGCTTTTCAAATAGACTTCTTTGCTCATCCAATATGACAAACACTTAACAACTTCCCTACAACTTTAAGCTACAACCTCATTATCATTCTGTATAAACTAATAGACTCTTAGGCATCAACATAGCCATAAATATACTAGTTTGTGAAGAATATGGAAATGTCCAGGGTGACTCAAGAGCTAGTGACGGCCAAGACTAGAACACAAGTGATTCTCTTCCTTGTTGGCAAGTTAGAAAAAATAATTAAAACTGTAAAACACAAATCCTACACTAAACTTGTGAGCACATGGAAATGTAATGAAAACCATGGTCAGAATGCCTGCTCACAGTGCAAGGATGCTTCTCCAGGGGCCCAGACTAAACATTATAGATATGTTACACACTCTGTGCAACTTTAGCTTCACTTTTAATAGTAAGAGTGATAAATGGAATGTCTTCCAATCTCCCATATCCCAACTGATAACCTTTGATGACTGGTACTGTCTTCTACCTACTGAAAACAGTAGAAATGAAAATATGAAAGGAAACTCCCAGAAAATGGCATGTTTCAGGAGTAGGCATCTTTTCATCTTAGTTAAGGACTTCTGAAGTACAAAGAATCATCCAATATACTTCAGTAGGACTATTGTTTACCACTTTGAAATGATTGTTATTATACTTAGAACTAAAGAGATGAGTAAAGTCTCAGAACATGGTAAAATGTTTTTTCTAACAAAAAGAAATGAGGCAACTTAATGATCAGCAGAAGTTTTTCCTTGCTACACATAGGCAGAACACTCTATGACATAAATCACAGCAAGATCCTTTCTGACCCACCTCCTAGAGTAATGGAAATAAAAACAAAAATAAACAAATGGGACCTAATGAAACTTCAAAGCTTTTGCACAGCAAAGGAAACCATAAACAAGACCAAAAGACAACCCTCAGAATGGGAGAAAATATTTGCAAATGAAGCAACTGACAAAGGATTAATCGCCAAAATTTACAAGCAGCTCATGCAGCTCAATAACAAAAAAACAAACAACCCAATCCAAAAATGGGCAGAAGACCTAAATAGACATTTCTCCAAAGAAGATATACAGACTGCCAACAAACACATGAAAGAATGCTCAACATCATTAATCATCAGAGAAATGCAAATCAAAACTACAATAAGGGCGCTTCCCTGGTGGCACAGTGGTTGAGAGTCCGCCTGCCGATGCAGGGGACGCGGGTTCATGCCCCGGTCTGGGAGGATCCCACGTGCTGCGGAGCGGCTGGGCCCGTGAGCCATGGCCGCTGAGCCTGCGCGTCTGGAGCCTGTGCTCCGCAACGGGAGAGGCCACAACAGTGGCAGGCCCGTGTACTGCAAAAAAAAAAAAAAAAAAAAAAAAAGAAACTACAATAAGATATCATCTCACACCAGTCAGAATGGCCATCATCAAAAAATCTAGAAACAATAAATGCTGGAGAGGGTGTGAAGAAAAGGGAACACTCTTGCACTGCTGGTGAGAATGTGAATTGGTTCAGCCACTATGGAGAACAGTATGGAGGGTCCTTAAAAAACTACAAATAGAACTACCATATGACCCAGCAATCCCACTACTGGGCATATACCCTTAGAAAACCAAAATTCAAAGAGTCATGTACCAAAATGTTCATTGCAGCTCTATTTACAATAGCCCGGAGATGGAAACAACCTAAGTGTCCATCATCGGATGAATGGATAAAGAAGATGTGGCACATATATACAATGGAATATTACTCAGCCATAAAAAGAAACGAAATTGAGCTATTTGTAATGAGGTGGATAGACCTAGAGTCTGTCATACAGAGTGAAGTAAGTCAGAAAGAAAAAGACAAATACCGTATGCTAACACATATATATGGAATTTAAGAAGAAAAAAAAAATGTCATGAAGAACCTAGGGGTAAGACAGGAATAAAGACACAGACCTACTGGAGAACGGACTTGAGGATATGGGGAGGAGGAAAGGTGAACTGTGACAGGGCGAGAGTGAGTCATGGACATATACACACTAACAAACGTAAGGTAGATAGCTAGTGGGAAGCAGCCGCATGGCACAGGGATATCGGCTCGGTGCTTTGTGACAGCCTGGAGGGGTGGATAGGGAGGGTGGGAGGGAGGGAGACGCAAGAGGGAAGAGATATGGGAACGTATGTATATGTATAACTGATTCACTTTATAAAGTGAATCACTTATTCACTTTATAAAGCAGAAACTAACACACCATTGTAAAGCAATTATACCCCAATAAAGATGTTAAAAAAAAAAAAGATTATAAGACTCCATTCTGTATCTTCAAGGAAAAATTAGTGTGAAAATGGTCAAAAATTACCATTCATGGAGGATAGGGCAAAGAAGGAAGGGAGGAATTGAGGGTAAGAGAGAAAGATTATTATACCTTGCCCGAAGGACACTGTATATCTGGATCACCTACCACCACAGTGTAACAAGAAAACCACACATGAATAGTAAAAGCTCAAAGCACCTGGAGTATATAATGTGAAGAATACAATAATTTTTAAAGTGCCTAGTTGTTAACATTAAATGAGCTTGAAATTTATTGAGGAACAGTCATTATTGTACAAGAATATCAAAGAGAGATTAAATCAGACTACAGAAAGGAAAGGCCAATAAAGAGATGGCATTTCAGCTGGACCTTCAAGAATTTAGTAATATTCAATAGGCAAGGAGTTTAAGGGGATTGCAAGTGAGAATGAGGGACCACTCAGTCAATAATTTTTGAGCCACTCTTACAATCTAACATTGACCTAGAACAAAGAATTCACTAGTGAACAAAGCATAGTCTATATCCTCATGATGTTTATAGTCTAAATGGAAAGATATAAAGCAAATATTTAAATATTCACACACATGCAGAGTGCAGTTCAAGAAAAGTACAAAGTACAACGAGAGCACACCAGTAGTTATCTCCAGAAGTTCTCCTTCCTATATAAAAAGTAAAAGACATTATTAGTGTTAAAGACTATTTTTAGCTGTATCTAGTCTAACATGTCAAGAAAGACTCTCCTGGGGAAGAGATCTTTAAATTAGGAGCAGGAGAATGAGTGAGCATACACAGGTGAAAAGAGAGGCTAAGAGAATTACACACACAAGGAGCATCTTGTTCAAAGATGCTATGATAAGAGAGAGCATGGCATGTTTGAAGAACCAAAACGTTCTGGAAAGAATGCAATGAGAAAGATAGAGCATGGAAAGGCATAAAGCCATGGGGTAGGCAGAAACAGGTAATGCAAGTCCCTTTTTTTTTTTTTTTGGCAGTTTTTTGTAATGATTTTATTACTTTTGTTCAGTCTTGCTAGTTTTTAGTCTCTTGTATAAATATCAAAAAATTGATAGTGAATTATTTTCTTTTCCAAATGATGTCACTTCTCAAAGAGTATGGAAATTCTTCTAAGGACAGTAAATTAATGCCAGTGTTTTGAACTATGTCAATATCTAGAAGCACATGCTTTCAAATGACACCAAGAGACTGGGGGGAAAGGGGTCTAGTGTTCCAGTACTCCAGCTTGTTAGAGACTCCTATTCCTGCATTTATAAAACTCATTTATAAAACTTGTATGCAAGTTTAGCATACAACTATGCTAAACATGTTTCACTTTTATCTGAGAGCAATGAGATGCCACTGGTGGTTTTAGGAAGCAGAAACAAGGTAAGTTTGTCCTGGAGTACAAGGCACATAGTGGGGCGTGAAGGAGGATGAGTGCTAATCAGAATCTGAACCAGAACACAGAAATTCCAGGGAACGCTAGCACTTCATTCCTATTGTATTCATTGATGGTGTAAAACTATTTGTCTTCACCATTTCACCAGAGACGCTGTCAGCTTCTGTGTACATTTTACTCCCCTAAAATTTCATCGTAAATCAAAGATGCTTTACTGAAGGTCTCATTCAAAAGGAGGTGAAATAATGCTGCATATTAATATTCTGATTTGCTGAGTCTGTTTTATTCAGCTGTGTTTAAGGGCAACAGAAATAACCCAAACATTTATATTGTCATTGCCACTGTGCTTCCATAAAATTCTTCCATTTTAACAGATTAAAAACATTATCAGAAATATCACCAGATGTTCATGAACCAAATCATAGGATCTTCTCTGTGCCATGACTGCATTTTCAGTAATATACCAAGGAATGTAGACTGATGGCTAACGTGAATCAGGAACACAGCATCACCTGCTATGGGTTTTCACAAGCAGTGAGGCCCCCATTCAAGTGGTCCCTAGTGACTAGAGTAACATATAATTTAATGATGCTATGACAGACTATGTAAAGGATCTGATTCAATCAAAGGAGCCTATTGTTTCTTAGAGTGAGCTCCATGTAAATATTCTAAAGAAAAAGTGATTCAAATTATTTTCTTTTTAATCAAAGATGGTGTTTTCAGCTTTCTGAATGATTTCATGAGCCTTTCCTAAGGAAATAAAAATATCCTAGAGCACAACCCATCTGTTGAGATTAGTTGTCACTCTGCTAGATGTACATCAAAGCCTAAATGGTTACAGCACATTCAGTCAAGAAGATGAAGCATTCCAATACCCAATATCCCAAGAACACCCTGAACTGCAGTACCAATTGTGATTATAGTAGTTTGTCTCTTGGATATAGTTCTTTGAAGTTTGTAATGAATATTTATATGAATTATCTCATGATTTCTCACATTTAACAATAGACACAGGGAGATGTAGTATGACTTCATGACATACCCAAAGTTAGAGATGGAGGAGGTGGGAGAATTACTGAAATATTCTTGACATTTCCTTAGATTGAGTTCTTGTCATCCATGTTATTTTCTCACTTTCCAATGCTGCAAAGAGTAAAAAGCCAAGGCAACTACTTTTTGCTAGCTCAAGTACAACCTGTAGATGGAGGAAAGTAGATACAGTCTCTTGGCAAGAGACTATGGCTAGGGGTCAAAGACAAAAGCCCTAAACATAGTATGGACAATTATTCCATCACAGTGAATGAAGTATATTCACTGATTTATCAGTACATTACTGATTTATGCAGAAAATAATAATAACTAATGATAAATAAGAATGATGATAAATATGAACAATAACAATAAATAAGAGTGATGTATATTTTCAACTTTAGTTTTATATAATGAATGTGTGAATAGTGTTTAGGTTTCTGGTCATTTTTCATGGGTGGTACATTTTTAATATAGTTTTTAATTGCTTACTAAAAATTGCTGAATTCCACAGATTCTCAACAGAAGATAAAGTTGGCATACTAGAGATACTTCTATGAAAGTAACTAATATCTTAAATATATAGGAATCATAACTTTACTGATAATTAGCTAAAAATAAAGAAAAAATACAGTATAATCCTAGAACATTTTACTCATGGACTTTTCATTTTTTGCTTATTTTTTTTTCATGGATAGTAAGTTGTAACAAAATTAAGAATGCTACAAATTCTAACACTTTAAGTAAAACTGGGGTCTACAATGCATTATACCTGGTGTGGTGCTGGATGCCACTATGGTCATGAATTTCCACTAATTTGAAATTTCCCTAACATGTAAGTCTATCTCACCATGCTTCATCTTCATTTGGAATGTTTAGAGTATTCCTCTGAAATTATTTGGAAAGTGTACAGATAGATTCATACCTTCAATAAATTGATTATAAAAATCTCAAAAAAGAAAAAAAAGGAAAGCAATAAATTATTTTTCTGAGTAGCTCAATGAAAGTTAAAAGCTGAGTGTAGACCATCATCATTCACTCCTTTCAACCTTGAAATGTCTGCTTTCTGCCTTGAGTGGTAATTTCTCAAATTATCCCTTTAAAAAGGTTCAAATTGTATGGGAAGTCCCACATGTATGAGTCATCTTTATTACATCCTTCCATATTGGAGACATAAGAGCAAGAATAAGATTTCATACTTCTCAGCCTGAGCAGTTAGACTCCAGCAAGAGTTGCTGGTTAGGTTGATACTGTTTTATAATTTACACAAAGCTAATGTTCCCTTCAGTGATGGGTTAAAAGTCATTCACCAAAACTCTAAGAGAAGTGGACTTTCCTGGAATTTTACTGCCTCTACCGTTGCTTAGACTAAGCAGCCTAGCTGGGGTTTAGGAAGCTTTCAGTTCTGAGCTTTTGTAGTTGCTAACTCGGCTTGTCGTAAATGCGTCCAACCTGCAGCGTTGTTGATTTTCTCCAGAAAATACTGAGGCACACTCGGTTTATAGGCACAGATGACTGGGTTAAGGGCTTCCTCCAAGCATAATGCCATATATGATTGAATGTAAACGACCAACTCTGATCATCACCCACACAGTGGAATGGAAATAGAGTTGCTGAATGATCCTGAATTTTCTGGTTCATAAACAAATAGAAAATAACAAGCCTAATATATTGAGTTTTATGTGCAGTTTGGCCACGAGACAAACTTTTTTCCCCTTGCAATGTTTAATGAGAAGCATCCCTCTCGTTGCTCTTCCAATTTAGATTTAAACTTCCCTATCTCAGATAATCAATTGCTTATAATACATGGAAAAATCCTTAATTTTTTTGAAATGGTTTCTGGCATCTAATTACACAGAATTTTTGACCTGGCTAGACAGATAATGTTAACACAGCTTCAGTACTAAACAAGTCTGAACATGTGTGCTCTTGACTTTTATTAAACTCCTACTGAAGAAACAGATTAATTGGAGGCTGATTCACTGGTGAACAGGCGTTAAAGACAGAAGGACCTTCTCACATTTTGTTCTGTTATCCAGGCTTATGCCATCTCAGGTTGGCAAGGAGATCCCAACTGTAGTGTTTTGAAATATAACTGAAAGAAATTGTAGAATACCAGGTGCAAAAAAAAATAAATAAAAATGCAAACCACTTATAAAATGTTGATCTGATTTCTTCCTTTTTCTCTTGCCAAATGGCCACCTGACACTTTATGGACTCAGGTACTGCCCAGACAGCATTTCATATGAGAATATTATGTGGAAATTGATTATGGAGGCTAGCAGCTATCATAATTATTCCTTACACCATTATTACTTTTTTCTTCCTTTTAGAAAAATTTTTTGGAAGAACATGGGTACAAGCTGTGAGGAAACCATTTCAGATAGCCTCAAAGAACATTGAGGTGAAAGAAACTGCCCTTCTTGGCAGCTTTGCTTCTATGTATAAAAGCTGGAATTTTATCCCCTGATGTTTCCTTTGCTGTTTAATGGTTTATATCCTGTAAGATAAGGCATAAATAAATAAATAAATAAAGACACTAGGAACTAAGTTGCTGGTGAACTGGAGAAAGGCCCTGTAATGTATTTGCAGATGTAATGTATTATAGTTTACAGGGCTTTCCCATGTATTATCTCATTCATAATATCTCTGTGAAATACGTGTCACCAGATTTTTACAGCTGGGAAAATCGCCTCTTAAAAAAGTTAAGAGACTTCCTAAAGTAACTCATGGAGTAAGTTGGGCAATAATGACTCCAGCCCAAACCTTTTGACCCCAGGTCTGCTTGGGGCTTTCTTAGGAATGTGCCCCGTGGAAAGTCCCTGAATACTTCTGGGTCTAAATCTTTTCCTCTGTCAAAAAAGGACATTGGTGGAAAGATGATCTTTAAGTCTCCTTCCAGTTTCAAAATGTTATCTTGAGATTTGATTATAAAACTCTAGAATCATAGAAATAAGCAACAAATTTCAAGAAATAGTCAACACATATCTGGTACAACTTGACTCTAGGAAGGTGTGACCTGTGCAGACCCTCAAGGTCACCTGGAGCACACCCTCAGGTCTAGTTCACACCACCTGGAGGTTCTGTTAACTGTTTCTTTTTGACAAAGTTCCATTAGCATCATCAGTTTCCTCTGTGTAAATACTTCTGTGCAAGCCAGGAACATAAATGTGGGGATGAGTGTAAGGGTTTCAGTGTTAGATGTTTAAAGTCCCAACTGTTAGAAATTAAACATTACTATGGAAATTTGGAAAGATTACATTTCATCACATTTCAGGGAGTTTAAGGTTCAGCAAAAGGAAAGAAGTAGTCAATTGGTTGAAAGTGAAGGATGCGAAGTAAGATAGTGGCTCTCCATAAGGAGCTTGCACCTCACATTCTATTTGTAAATACATTTTTATTTACATTTATTTCACGGAGGCCAAAGCAATGATTAGTTATTTACTTGTTTGTTTATCTATACCCTGTGTCCTTTCCACCAAAGTTTTGAGACAGCCCATAACACTACTTTTAAATATTTGATTAAATGCCCTAAAACTCCTGAATATTAGATATCACATTAAAAAATTCAAGTGCCATGCACATCATTATATTAATTCACTTCAAGCTAAGGTGGACATCCATGCAATTGAAATGAAACCACAGTAGATACAGGAATAATAAAATACAAAGTGAAGCACTTACTTTCAGTGAATATTTAAAAAATATTATGATGGACTAAACTTTTTATTTTTAATGTATGGACTGATTGTTCAGCTCTTATTTAGGCTCTGTCCTGGATAACAAATAGTTAACATGAAATACAGTAGAACTGTGGGACGTTTTCTAGTCTCAATTACTAATAGAGGAGTGTAGTAGAATTTTCTATGTGTGTTGTGCAACAGCTGATTGGAGACTTTCTGATTTTTTACTACATTTCAATTTCAATGTAGAAGGAAAGTCCAAGAACTGAGTGAACTTTTTCATATCTAAACATGCAAGCCTGGTAAAACCATTCCGCTTGCTAAAATATGTTATAAATATCGAGATTAGTTTCTTCTAAAATTACCAGTGCCAGGTGCATTCCATTTCTTATGTCATATAATATTCTGTTACCAGTGTTCACAGTTTAAAAGAAGGTTTAAAGAATGTGTAGACAAAAGAAAAATGAGTAAAGACATTTAAATGTGACAACTGTATCTACACAACCTACATGGTAAGTGCTGAAGAGTAGGATTATTTTTTTAGTGTTGTCTTTGTTTTGCTTAGGTGGAATAACATGATGGGGATATGTATGTACAGTTCTGAATTAGCTATTGTCTCCATCATAAATAAGTATAACAGTTTGAATATATAAATCAGTTGCAAAACCAATGTTACTATATTTTGTTTGTTGTACTTCCCATGCATAAAATCTCAGCACTCAAGATGTCCCCATAAAATCCTTCACTAAACCTTTGTTTTAAAGTATTTGAAAGGACATCATTCCATGTGGGAATATTACGTACAGCCACTGATTCAACAGTAACTGAGAACTTATGTACAAAACATTCTTTACATATTGACAAATATTTCTAAAAAATGAATTGGTATTTTTTGTTGTTGAGTGTTTCATGAATGACCTTTACCTCTGTAGACATATGCAGTTTTCAGTTTTTTGGGTGAGACTTTCAAAATATTTTTTTAGAGTGTTCAATGTTAGCAGTGACATTTTTACAGTGATTTCAGAGCCTTGTAGTTTAGAATATTCTATTTGCTTTATTTCTAATTACTTATACCACCCTCGTTTTAAATACTGTGCAGATGTAATTGACAGTGATGATACACAATATGTATTAAATGAGCTTTTCTCTATCAGTGATGTGTGTCATGCAAGATTCCATTGCAATATTTACAGTTAAACTAAACTTTTTAGAAGGAGCAAAATTGCATTTGTTTTGCAGATTTGCTCATCATTAAATGTGAAACATTTCACATTTGTCTTTTTGAGTAATTGGCTTTTTAAAATGATAAGGTGCTCTGAACACTTGTTATGTGGATAGGTCTGACGTTGTATCCCAGAAATCCATATGCCATACAGACAGAACAGAAGAAAGATATTCACAAGCATGTCACAGATTGGACTAAAGCAAGCCAAAAACCCAAGTGCCATGGCATTAACAATAGCACCAGATTTACTGTCACGATCACAATCTGTGCTGCATCACAGACAGAAGGAGAACTTTTGATAGGTAACACCTCAGTGTTTTTTTTTGTTTTTTTGGCAAATTATCATTTATCATTATATTTTTGCCTGCTGTATAATATTATTATAACGATATAAAAAATACAGGATAAGTTTACTAGTCCCCAACAAAAAGACAAACTTATTTGCCAGGCTAGGTAGGATTAGAGGCAGGGCAGGGGAAAGAAGGGAGAGAGAAAGAGGCAGATATTCTGTTGTTTTATTACAGACAAAACTGAAGTTGGAAAAATAGAAAACAGCTAAGGTACTAGTGAGAATTTTAGCTTCTTCAAATTCGCTTATTAATGACAGGGAAAACAAAAGAATTACTCCTCTTGACAACTTGAAAACTCTGATGTTTCCAAAATATGTGGTTCCCCAGGATAAAAACTCACAGCTAATTTTCTTTTCCAAATTGAAAGGGGGTTGGGTGGGGATATTTTGAGATGTGAAATTGTCCAATCCTTTCTGTTCTGTGCATATTTCCCCATGATGCAGATATGAAGCGACCACAATTCACAGGATGCCCCAATAGGTACTAAAAAAATGATTTACAAAATCACAGCTTGCAGCACAATCTCATATTGGGCTGATTGAAGGAAAAACTGTAGAAACACTGCACAGAGCTTCCTAGCATCAAATAGAGACACATCGGTCAATTGCTTTTCTTAATTGAGGGACACTTTGGGACCTCACTGAAAAGAATGTTTCCACCTTTTAGCTGTCTACTTGGCTAGAAGACATTCTGGAGAACGGCCTCAATGAGAGTTTTGTTTTCTCACAGAAGAATGTATCCTAAAGTTATCTAGTTTTGTTAATATAATTAAAAATATTAAAGCTAGCTTCTCAAAGATATAAAAGGAATCTTAAGGAAAACTTGAAAGGATTAATCAGCAAAATGCTAAGCTATTCACGTATAGCTATGTAGACACAAAAGGATATTAATCTGTAAATTAATTTGAAATTGAGTTGGCTGAAATTGAGAAATGTCTTTAAAGTATATACAATTTATTTTAAAGTAAATAAACATGTTTCCATCCTTTTCAAGCCATGATTTTCACAAAAATTAGAATAAATTTTTGTATTTCTTAGCCTTGAGACCAGTGAGCATTTGGTTTCTAGTCTTGTGTCAGTTTGGAGACCTGGGCACAGTATTTTCTCTCAACATTCCACTTGCCAATGTCAGTCTTCCTTAAAGCCTTGAGGATTATTTACTGTTGTCCACATCCAGTTCACATGCCTCACTTTCGTGGGACTTAATATATGTCTTCTAATTTTCAAACTCTGTCAACTCAATTTTTACCTTATTAATCATTACCCCAGAGATAGACTAAGTATTGTGAGGGTTACAAAGAAGCACAAAATAGTTACTACTTTCAAAAAAGATATGTTGTTACTAGGGAGGAAACAAGAAGAAAACCACCCAAGATAAAATACAACAAACTGCTTAAATTGCTTCTAAAAATGTATAATACATAATAGTGGTGAAGTTATGCTCAGAAATCAAAGAAATCTATGAATGAGATACCTAGAGAGACCAGAGAAGGAAAACTTCAGTTTTACGAGCTATTAGGGGAAGAGACAGAGAAAGAGATGCAATTTTTATCAAGATTTATAAAACAAATTGTTCTACAAATCACTCATTTGCTTTTATTGTTGCATTTCTACTATAAGTATATAAAGACAATATGAATGAGACAAACTTTTCTCCAGAGACATAGAACAACTATTCATACAAGGTATATGAGAGCAACACAGGAAACATCCTGAGAGTGATACTGGTATATGAAGGTTGTAAGAAAAGGAAAAGAGAGTGGGAGCCTTATTACTCAAAGCTTATTCAGGTGACAGTATATTGAATATTTTCCAATTTAAGTAGAGAATTCTTGTAATGTTAATTCTTTAAGGTTTTGGAGTTGGTGAGATATATGATATAAAGAGGGTATTGAAAGGAAGGGGTCCAGAGGTGGCATGTCAGGAGCAAATAGAGTGTGGAATAGACTGACAATTCTGAACATTCAAGGATGAAGGAGACATTATAAATGATCGTCTACTGGGGACAAAGGAGATGCAAGAAATAAAAGTAATACAGTTGTAGAACAAGAATTGATGAAGTGGATGATGGTGTGCAGTGGTAGAATTGTGAACATCTGGAAGGTAAAACATTTTAAGAAAAAAATTTTTATTGAAGAAGCAAAATTTGATAGAGGCCCTATGACATATGTAGAATGAGTGAATGTGTTAACAAAAAGATATGGAAATCAAATTATAGACTAAAAATTTTGATGGTGTCACTTAAGTTAATCCCATAGAAAAATTTATATTATTTTCAGGAACATGTTTGTCTCCTAAAGCATGGTATACTTGTAATTTTCAAAAAAGTATCTGCTACTGCATATATGGTTTCCATTAGTTTTGCATTAGTTTATTAATATTTCATTTAAATTATCTTTGTTCAGTATAAATAAGATGTAAACTCTAAAGTCATGATTTATGTATTCAAAAGTCAGCAAACACGTATGAGTTCCTACCATGTGGGCACAAGCTAGGGATAGTTCTTAGCCTCTAGCACAAAGCAACCAAATAAGATGTTACCCTTTGGGCAACAGGGTTAATGAAAATTGGTGAAATGAATTAAATTTATAAAATTTGAAAAGATAAATTAGGGGACTCATGGTTATGCTCTTAAATTAAAAATTTATTACTACTTGGGTTGTGTTAAGAACTTATGCCTTATGTTCTCACATCTTAAGTTTTTAGTTCTTTAGTTCTCTCAAGTTCTTAAGAGACCAGTTCTGTCTCTTAGAGACCACACGAAGTTTCTCTAAGGTTACCTGAGATGAAACTCATGTTACAAAATGTACAACTTCTACTTCAAAACAATGCATAGTTTAGATTTTTCTCTCATTGCAATGACTACAAAGTATGAAGATAATTTCTGGGAAGCCAAGGTAAATTTTAGAAAAACAAATATTTCTAGTTAAATAATTTGATATACAAACATGTCCTTTCAATGAATTTTATAACAATTTAATGTGTGATGGGAGAACACATTTTAGGAAGTGTGTTTAGTAAGTTTGATGGTATATGGTAGACTTCCCTATAACAAAACAAATAAATGAGTGCCCATGAGCAAGTTCTCTTTGATTTTTGTTTGTTTTGCGTTGTGGTCTTCATCAAATTTTGTTTATCATTTTGTGTTTTTTATTTCTGCCATTATGGGAATTAGTTACTCTTGCAATTATCCTTATAAATGTAATACTTGCTTCATTAACTTAAACAGCATTGACCCCCGTTATGAAAAATGAGAAATGTGTGCACTTATACTTCTTCCCACTTTGTCATAGTCAATAGATTTTTAGTTATATTTTTATATTTTCCGGTTTACAATATTTATATTTTTCTGTCATCCTAATTTTCAGCGAGTTTTAGCTTAATTAAGGATTGTATCTCATTTTGTACAGCAACTTCCTCAAAAATATTTTTTTAGCTTTTGATATTTGGTTGCTTTTGTTTGTTTGGAACCAAATATATTATGAAACTCATATTGCCCAAGGAAGTCTTCTGGTGCCTTTGTATGTGAACATAAACTTGACTGGGTACAAAGTACTTGATTAACACTTTCATTTTACCAAGACCTTTAGGCTTTCTCCACTATTTTCTGTATATAAACATTGATACGGAGAAGTCTGAAGCAATCCTGTTTTTGCTCTAATAAGTGACTTCATGTTTCTGAAGGTCTATAGGACTTTTTTCTTTATCCATAAAGTCTGATAATTTAGCAAAGATATCTCTTAGTATTTAAATTCTATAGCAAAATTCTCTAGAACACACTCATCTTATCCACATAAATTCAGATTTCTCTCTATGTTACTGAGATTTTTGTTTGTCACATATTTGGATATTTTGTTTTATTAAAATGTTCTTTTTTGGGGTTCACCAATGATGAGGATATGACATCTCCTATGTTGTGTTCTCATATTTAGTCTTCTACAAATGAATGTACCTCAGTTAATAAATTTTCTGATTATTTAGTATTTTTATCATATCCTCACAGGTTTTATAATATAAGGTTCATATTTAAAATTTTGTTATTCTAGTTTTAATGTCCTTTTTAATCCAAATATTTTCAGGAGAGTATTTTCTATTTGCTTATATGTTATTACGGAGAGTATTTTCTATTTGTTTATATGTTATTACTTTCAAGGAAAGATATTCTTTTCAGCTATTCTGTTTGCTTTTAATTTCTAATTATACGACATCATGGTTTAGAGGTATGGCTATTAAAGTTTAAAAATAGAGCTACCATATGGTTCAGCAGTCCCACTTCTGTGTATATTTATGAAAGTAATGAAATCACTATTTGCAGAGATATCTGCACTCACATGTTCATTGCAGCATTATTCACAATAGGCAAGACAGGGAAACTAACTCTCCATCAGTGGATGAATGGTTAAAGAAATTGTGATATATCTATATAGATATAATGGAATATTATTCAGCCAGAAAAATATTCATGTCATTTGTGACAACGTCTATGAACCTTGAGGGAATTTTGGTAAATGAAATAAGTAAGACAGAGAACGAGAAATACAGTACAATCTTACTCATATGCACAATCTAAAAAAGTCAAACTTGTAGGCTCAGAGAGTAGACTGGTGGTTTCCAGAGCTCAGGGGTAGGGGAAATAGATGTTAGTCAAAGGGTGCAAACTTTTAGTTAGATGATAAATAAGCTCTGGGGATGTAATGTACAGCATGGTGACTATAGTTAACAGTACTGTACTGATACTGGAAAAAGTTGTTGAAATAGTAAATCTTAAGTATTCTCACCAGACACAAAAAATGATAACTATGTGGAATGATGGATATGTTAACTCACCTTGTGGTAATCATTTCCCCATATATATATATGGGGA